>NC_048218.1:177332689-177635189 GCF_002007445.2 Ailuropoda melanoleuca
GTGCCAGAGAGTGATGGCTGTCCCTACACAGTGTGCCCAAAGGCTATTTCTACTCAAAGGAGTTCTAGAGGGTTGGAAGTAGCTGGAGCTTAACAACTGTGCTCTGTAGATACCCAGCGGGAATAGACCCTAGGCACAGGAAACANACCCTAGGCACAGGAAACTGAAGAGTGAGTGAACACAGCCAGGCTGGTACCAGCAAAGGAACTTTTTCTCATGTTCCAAAGTTTTAGTAAGTATATTAAATGTCAATGATTTTTTAATTTTAAAAAGTATATTAAATGTATATTAATATGATCAATGATTAAAAAATCAATGATTTTTTAATTTTATAAATTCTGACAGTAGTCAACAATTAAATACATTGATATCAATTAAATAGTGAAAGATTGTTATTTTGCTATAGTATTGCACTAATTAATGTGATTTTTAACCCCTGCAATCCTTTTCATTGTGTTTCTGTCTGTTGAACACCCATTTTCTTATGTCACATCCATAGGCTTGCCAGAGTTAGCAGAGAAAAATACAGGATTCCCAGTTAAATTTGAATTTTGGGTAAACAATAAACAATTTTTAGTTCAGAAATTCAAATTTGACTGGGTGTCCTATATTTTATCTGACAATCTTACACTCTTCCCAGTCTTGACTATTGATCTTGTCTGGGACCTTCAAATAGTAAGCCATGACCACCAAACTGGACTTTCTCACACCCACAATTGGCCTATTTCCTTTGAACCCCCTACCTCCCATTCATTCAGCTTATGGGCATCTGTGTCCTAAGATATGACAACCAGTAATCCTTTGATACTGTTTGCACTTGGAACCAAATACAATACTTTTCTTGAGATGTGACCTGAGCCAAAGAATAGGACTAGACCTCCCTTGTAGTACTACTTCTGCTAATAGGGTTTAAGGTAACAACCTACTGGTCAGCTTCATCACACTGATAGCTAATATTGATCTTCACNGTAGTACTACTTCTGCTAATAGGGTTTAAGGTAACAACCTACTGGTCAGCTTCATCACACTGATATCTAATATTGACCTTCATTTAATTTACTTTGTCTTTTTAAAATGTTTAGATGAATGATATTTTACTCCCTAGTTTTCTTTTTCAAGCCTTACTTCATTCTATTTTTGAAAGATTGCACCAACAAATTTTCCTTGTCCCTTTCATTTCTGAGCTCCTCTGAGAGTTAGTTGAGTAGTCCTACTGGCATTGCTAGGTATTCACCTTCTGAACTCCTAATCAGGCTTGTTTGAGATTGTGTCATCTGAGTTTCACGTTATTTCTGAATATTTTTTTCTCCAAAATTTAAGAAATTTAAATCTGTAAAGTATGTGTCCACCTTTGCCCATATATTAGGTGCTTTACTTGTATTATCTCTTTTAATTCTCACATAACCATGAAAAGCAAGTTCTATTATTTCTGATTTACAGACGAGGAGACAGAGATTCAATGAAATCGAGTGACTTGTCCAGGTCAAGATTTGAAGTAAAAGTAGAAGTGCTAGAAATGGAAGAGGCAAGCACAATGAGGAGCCTAGATAACTGGATAAAATCCTAGCCTCAGAAATACCAGTGAAGGTGCAACCGCTGAGAGAAGGGGCAGCCTCAGGGCATTCCAAGGGCCCACAAGAACTAGGGTAGGACTTTGATCTCACACTAAGCACCTACCAAACTGCTCACCAGAGCTCATCTTCTGGCAGACTTTGAACAGGTCTTTGGCATTAAGAGATAGAGTAAGAGTGTACAAACCCAACCATGGATGAGACTAACCTAGTCTGTGGTTGCCAAATATCTGGAATTTCTAAAAATCAAAATAGTTTTTGTAAAACAGTAAATAAAACTTGAATTCTAAAAGAAAGTATAAATTTCACAAGATGCCTGAGGCAGTTTAATTATATTTTCTCTCATATACTGCCACAAACAATAGGATGAAATTGTAGCACTGGAAAAGGATCTTAGAAATCACCTAGTTCTTCATTGTATAGGACACGTAAGTTTAGAGTGGTCAAATGACTCATCCAAAAATCACACTTGTAGCAGAGCAAAGAGTCTAGAGCCTGCATTCTCCAGTCTAATCCCTTTTAATTAGACTATATTTATATTATTATTATAGTTGATTTTAACTCTAGATAACTAACATTTCATTCATATTTATTCTATTGACAGGTAGAATATCTCTATCTATCTATCTATCTGTCTATCTATCTATTTATCNCTCTAGATAACTAACATTTCATTCATATTTATTCTATTGACAGGTAGAATATCTCTATCTATCTATCTATCTATCTATCATCTATCATCTATCTATCTATCATCTATCTATCTATTTATCATCACCTTTCTGTCTATTAAGCCACTTGCCTTCTTAGGGCTACTTGTTTGACAGGTCTGAGATACTTGTTCTTTGCATTTAGGCAATGTGGCATCTGGTGGTAGGTGACCTGAATTACAGTCAGAAGCCCCACATTGCTTAATTGCTAAACCAATCAACCAGACTCTAATCTAAATGTCTCAGACACATACAAGTCTCTCATACTGTACAAGACCCTGAATGTAGCTTATCTTTTTGTTTTTAATTATGATTTTTTAAAATTATCTCAGTTTTCCAAACCAGACAGTAAGGACCGAGTCCTGTAAACCAAAAAAGGAGGTTTTAAAAGGCTGAGAAGATATCCAAATGTATCATAGTGTCTCACAGCACTGCTCTGCCTGGGTATATTTTGGTATAAAAAAAAATTTTAGAAACAGAATGACGTTCCCTAAGATACTGTTCTGAAAGTTTTCTGAGAACGTCTCGGAGTGCTCAGAAGTTGATAGCTTAGTAAATGCAGTTACTAGTTCTCTTCCAGTGAATATTAATATGGCTACTCAAGATAATTCAAGGGGCTAGGGTCTAGCTTAACATTTATTTTACTTGAAATAAATTTAACAACACTAGCTTTCTTCATTTAATATTTTTCAGTATATCTTTTACTATCTCTTTCTGCCTTTCTATTTTGATGCTGAGATATGCTCATGAGGCAAAGCTAGATGAAATAAATCCAATCACATTTTTGTGATTATTATGATATATATGGACTTACTTCCATCACCTTATTTTGTTTACCATTTTGCATGCTTTTTTCACTTTAACTTTTCTGCTCAAGTTTCTTAATTTGCTTTTTATTCCTTTACTAGTTTAGAAATGTCTTCCATTTTCATTACATATAACAGTGGTCCTTTTATTTTTAACATCCTCTCCTGACATAAAATCTAGCATTAAAGAATATCTTTGCCCTCTGAAAAAGATTAGAACAGTTTAATTGACAATTTAGAGAAAACAGTTTAATTAACAATTTAATCCCTCATTCTTTTCTGTTAGTTGTCTAGTATTTTAGATTCTGCTTTTTTAAAAACTCCTCACAATAAGGTGTTTTTGTTTCCTTTTGTCTGTTTTTGCAATTAAAGCTTATTTAGTTTTACCAAAATATTTAAAATTTCTTTGGGGAGAATTGCTTTTGCATTGTAGTTCTTTCTTCAGAATACTCTCTTTTTTGTACTGAAATGCATAATTTAATATTTATTTCAGCAAATTCCACAGATTGAAAAAGCTCTCAGACTTTGTCTGAGAAAAAAAAAAAAAAAAGCTTTATTTTACTTTCTTTCTTAACCAATCATTTAGCTGGGTATAAAAGTCAATTTTTTCACTTATTTCTCCCAAGCCTTTTGAAGGTATCTTTCTATTACCTTGTGTAGCTTTTGATGCTAATAAAAAGTCTATTCTCATTCTGATTACCTTTCCTTTTTAAGTGATCTGTCTTTTCTTCTGAAACCTTTGATTATTTTCTTTTTATTTTTTTATGTTCTTCCTTACAACAACATGGCTAGTTGTAGATTTAATTTTATTTTCTTGCTCTGAATTTGTGTGTCACTTTACACTCCTCACCCCACTATCTAGATTAACTTTCTTCATTATAAGATTTCAGAGAGTATTTTTTATTTGATATAACTTATCTGAGTTTGTAATTATACTTTTATTAGTATTATTATTTGACAAAACTCTGTTACTGCCTCACCCTCAATAGACTCTTAGGTCCATGAGAACAGGGAATATATGTGTTTTTAGTTCACTATTTAATCCCTAGCACTTGAACAATGCCAGATACATAGTAGTCATCCATTTAAATTAAATATTTATTTGTAGATCAAATGAATGAGCAAATAAATACACCTTTTTATCCTGCTAACCATTAAAAAGTTTCTTCTGGATGTATTTCATTCAGATATTGAATGGATCAGATTTATTGAAACTGTTTTTTTATTCTCTCTTGCATCTGCTATTATTGGTGCTACTATGGTGAAAGCACTCAAATACCTGAAACATCCAAATACAGAGACATTACTAATTATGGAGTTTCTGAGTTTTTGAAATTTTGAATTTGGAGTCATGTAAAAACACCAAAAGTTGCCTTTTATATGAGTCTACAAAGTATATGAGTTTCTCCAATAGAAGAATTGCAAACTCTCCTCTGCATGAAGAAATGTTAGATCAAAATGAATGCCATGAAGTGGTTGCATACTGGAATGAGATTCCTAATTCATGATTTTAGGAAACTTGATCTTTATTTCAAGTTCAAAGACTGCAGTCTAGGACTTTCTTAATGCTCAAATGAGATGTTTGGTGCCAGGAAGGTTTTGAGTTTTAGAGAAACAGCATGAGAAGTTCTCGCTTTTTATAAGAAAACATCATGAGACTGTTAATTTTAGAGTTTAAATGAAACTGCTGGTACCTCTCTCTGGCATCCTTCAAAATCCCTATGTACTATGAGAGTAATTAAGGTATATAAATTTAGATACCAAATTCTGAAATCAAAGAAGGATCCTCCTTGCTTGATTACTGGTTGTTGACCTCCTATACTGGCTTCAGCTTCACATTGATAAGGGTGTGTGTGTGTGTGTGTGAAAGAGAAAGGCAGAGAGAGAATGAGAGAGTATTTTAATACTCTCTTTAATACCCAAACTTTAATACCCAAACTTTAATACCCAAACATTTTAATCAGCTAGGTTTTATTTTTTTATTTTTATTTTTTTAAAGATTTTCTTATTTATTTTGAGAGAGAGAGAGAGTGGGAGAGAGAAAGCACAAGTAGGCAGATGGGCAGAGGGAGAGAGAATCTCAAGCAGACTCCCTGATGAGCATGGAGCCCAACACGAGGCTCGATCTTATGACCCTGAGATCATGACCTGAGCAAAAATCAAGAGTTAGGCACTTAACCGACTGAGCCACTCAGACCCCCCAGTCAGCTAGCTTTTAATGGTGGTATTCTTTTTTGATTGTTTGGGTATCCCTTATGGAGAATTGGCATCCATGTCAAGTTAGTGGTTCAATAACTTGGTTGCTTAATATTTTGACTTTTATGTGTGTACATGTATACAAGTTTGGATGGAAGGATAAATGAGTGGGAAAGGCACTTGTTGCATGCATGCATCTGGTTTAATCAGTCTCTACATGGCTTCTGAACAATGAAATGAATTTCTTAAATATTCGAAACTTACATTAAAAAATAACCAGGTCTATAGGCCTCTGTTATATTGTCTCACTTATAGGGAACTTGAATTCATATTCATTTTATAACTGGCATAGTGCATAGGTTTGCTATAAGTATAAAGCAAGACTTTTTATCAGAAGTATAATCGGAATCTGGGGATGTACTGTATGGTGATTAACATAATATAATAAAATAAAATTAAAAAAAAAGAAGTATAATCTAATTATTGAAAATTTAATGGTTGGCCAATCATAAATGGCCAGTAAATTTTTTTTTTCTTTTTCCTTTTTTTTCTTTATTTCAGCCTCATAAATAGTCATATGGCATTAAATATTTGTGATCTAGGCCAGTAACCTTTTTCAATCTCACAGGGCCTTTTTTAATTAAACTATATCTTTGTCCCATGTCTGTAATCCTCTCACTGACATTTTATATACAAGACACCTTGCTGAAAAAAGGTCAAGCAGTACAGTTATAAATGGAAAAGAGATTAGAAGAATTCTCAAGCCATGGTGTGATCTAAGAGCGAGTTAAATATGGAGCAGTACTTAGTAGACATGCTCAGTAGACAAGGAGGAATCCTCTGGGTAGATTTTAATGATTGGAGCAGCAAAGCAAATGAAAATTATTTTTATGGCAAAAATGAAAATTACACATTTTTTTCATAGTCTTCCATAATTATTGTGAAAAACCATGAGACTTTAAAAGCCATAAGATGTTCAGGAAAACAATTGTGAAATATAGTCATGGTGTTTGTGTAATTCTTGCCTACAAAGATACTTTTGTTGCTCCGTAAACCTTGCAAATGTCAGTCTTATGTTAAGGCTAATTAACTCTAGAAGTAAAAGAAACATGTTGAAACTTATATGCATCAATGAAGAGTAAGAAAGGAATGGAAAAACTAAGGAAGAGGGAGAGAGCAAATGCCACATTATTGAAAAATCTATTTTAATACGTATAAATCAAAGAGAAGCTATGTTTGGAAGGTAAATACATTCACAGAAGAAGTGACTTACATTATTTTCACCAGAACATTAAGCAGAAATTGAAAACGGATTTTCCCCCCCTTAATATTCTCCAGCTGGCATGTTATGACTAAAACTTGCTGAATCCATGCCACACTGTGATGCATTTAATGGTGTACATGGGTACAACTAGACAATACATTACTTGTAACGTCTGAAATAACCTAAGCATGGTACTCAAGTGTTGAAATACCACTCTCTGTTTCTCAGAGGTTGCTTAGTTATACCCAAGAGGCCAACCTTCTCTGAAAAGCCTTTACTGCTAATTTCTTTCTGTCACTTTTATGTAGTCCAGTGATAAAAGGGTACCCTTTCATTCCTATGTCATCAAAATGGCGTTATTTAGATGTTAATGCTTGAGGCATAGTAGTTGACACCAGACCTTTAATCATACGACTTATGCTTCCAGGGTTCCTCGTTTATAAATGGTCCACTTGGTTGCAAATATCCCTAATTTTTAAAAAAGAGAAGAAGATCTAAGATAAACTAAACTAAAATAAAATAAAATACAATAGAACCAGAACTTTTAACTTTGACTTGAGCTAAATCTCTTTTGGTGTCCTCAGGCTTTGGGTTTCTGGACAGAATCTTTGTCAGTGCTAAATGAAAAGGTTACTGTGTGCAGTTTCCTTCAGCTATTATAAGACTTCTGGCAGTGACTGAACTGTCAAGTTCCAGCAGGCCAGTCCCTGTTCAAAGTAACCGGATGCTGTGTTTGAGAAATGTGATAGTTGACGGGCTGACATTATGATGCTCGTGACCCAGCCTGGGCCCCAAGCTTCGAATCAGCTCCCAATCCAAACAATAAGAACAGTTTCTAGACATAAAAGCTTGTTTGTACATTTACTTGCTAACAGAGAAATATTTTCACTTATTAAAGCTAGTTATGTTTTTAAAAATCAGTCAACTAAAACAAGTTCATTGAGTTCTGATCATTTTCAACATTTCTGTTGGAATCAGCTTTTTGTCTTTCAAAGTGACTTGTTCATCTAGATAAAATTTTAGACTCAGACCATTTGAAAAGATAGAAAAATTCAGTTAAATAGTTGCTTTTTCTAAATAAACACATTCAATTAATTTTCCGAACTGACAGGAATGACTAATTATTTTGCCACTGGTTATGGTGAGCATTGGTATGCAAAATGTATTGAACTTATGTCTGAGTTTATGCAAAATGACCCAGGCCAGTCAAGACAAATTGGGCATTTGACAAATGATATTTTTCACTTTGCTTCCTTAACAGATTAACCTGTCATATAGTCAGAAACAAATTTACTGTGAGATAGATTATGAAAAATAATCTATTGAATTATATTCTGTACAAAGCACTTGCCAATAGCTCTATTGTTGTTATTACCATCATTGGTATGCTGAAGTTCAGGAAACTAAGATACAGGGAGGTTATATAATTTGCCTAGGGTCATAAAAGTAGTAAGTTGGTTTATCTCTAACTTCATGGGAAAACCAGTACTATCAGTACTCTCTTGTATTTACTCATCTGTCTGCAGTGTCATCAGGAATAGTGATATTTTTCCCTTTTTATCATATTGCCCAGATATAATAGACAAGGATTTAATTTTATTTTGTCTACAGACCAACGAAATAAACAACTGAGAATATCAAATAATAGCATATGTTAAAATGATATTCAAAGATTTTTGTTTAAAAAGAAAAGCATGTAAATTTTATCCTAAGGCACAGATATATATATATATAGATAGATTATATCTATATATAAATAGATATATATCTATATATAGATAAATTTCCCATCTATATATATCTATGTATATTTAAAACAGCATTTAAAAATGTAAATATGGAATATATTGCTTATAATTTATCTTTGAGGTTTTTATTTTTTTCCCTGCTTCTTAAAAGGCGCAATTTTCCATGACTCTGCAAATATTCAGAAATACATGTTCACTACTAGAAAAAGAACAAAATGTTTGTGATATGGTAAATACACTAGGAATTTGCTAGATGGTGCTGCAACATATATTTGTAGTAGTCTACTAACAGTGTTGTTTGAATAGGAAATTTTCTTGCAATTAGAAATACATCAATATTGATATTTGGACTCCTCTTATGATATAGACATTATTTTTTAAAGCAAAATTATGTTACATCCTCAGTCCCTAACTAGATTTCAGCCTCCATTTTTATTAAATTTGGGCTATATTTAACAAATTAGCTTTTTATATTTATAGAATATTTTAACATACAGACCAGGCTCAACAGGCCACTGCACAGCAGCAAAGATTAATCTGTAATACTGATCTTGGAATACAGATAATTTTTTCAGTCATCCTAGTAGAAGCTGAATATAACTCAAAATCAGATTATTTAATTTTAGGTGTGCCAATTCAGAACAAAGCAAAATTACTTTAAAAGGTTCAGTAATCTGAAATGCAAAACTATCCATTATATGCAATCTTTCTTCTCTTAAATAAATAATTAAGTAAATTAAAAGCAACAGAAAAAGAAATGTTTCTTTTTTTTTAAACCAAAAATCTTTTTTAACATCTACAAGGTATTATCTGTACTATGGCTATTAACCTTAATCATGTATTTGTCCTGTCTAGCCTACATTCTAGGCAATGTCCCGCAAAATTAAGTTATAATCATAGAGAAGTAGTGGCCATATATATAAGAGAAAAATGGGTGACTTTGTATGTCAACATTGGCTAACTTGATTTCACTGCAGATATCATAATTATAATACCTTTTGAACTTCAAAGCACTGGGGATCTATATGACCTTGAAAATAAAAAGATAAAAACAATGAATGCCTTTTTCCCAAGCCTGAGGCTCTCTGGGTCAACCCTTTGAAAAGATTTTCAAGTGAGGTATAATGAAAAAACAGCCGGATATGCCAGAAGATTAAATAAAATATTAATTAAATTTTAATAATTGTTTACCTTGGAAAAAAGATATAGTCTCCAAACATTCTACCATAGTTCATCTCATAAAAATGTATTCATAATGCAATTATATTAAACAATATGTATTGAATAATAAGCAATTTAATACTTTATAGTCGAACTAATTGGGATAACATCACATATGGTAAATACTAAGATTATGTTGTAGAATTCCCAAAACTTCAAACCCTGATTAGTATGAGACAGAAATTTCCACACGTGAAGAGATTTAAATTGCTATTCCAGAATTTTTGTATGGCAGACTAGTTGTTATAACTCTTTTACTGAGAACAATTAGAAAAGCTAGATAATTTTTTAAGTCTGTTTGAAGTCATTGGAAAGTTCACAAAGCAGCCACTAAGGTTTTGAGGGGCACAGAGGTGAGTCTGACATTTGGCTTTTCTTTTTTCTTCAAGGCAATATGCCAATTCCTAAATAGCTAAGAAGCTGAGCAAAGCTTACAGAAGACTTACAGTTATAGAGAGAGAAAAACTGAAATACAGATCCTGCGAAGAAAGAGGGGCCCTGGAAATTACTCCAGGATTTTAGTTGAGACCCCTGAAGGGTTAGCCTCATTGCAGAACCATCAGAAATAGTCTTCAAAAATGAAAGTGAGATAGAGGCATGACAGGAGAAAAACCTAAGGAATTAGCATCTCCAAACCAGCACTAAAGGAAATACTAAAAGGATTGAGCAGGGGTGGGCAGAAAATTAAAAATCACGAATGGAAACAAGTAAATTCAATAAAGAATGAAGAACAAGGGAGAGTATAAGTATGTGGTTAAATGACAATGTATAGTGAATATACAAAATAATATTAATATCTTGTGGGATTTTAAATACATGTATAATTAAAAGACTGGGGACTATGCATTTGTCAAAACTCATAGAACCTTACACAAAGACCAAGACTTTAATGAATGCAATTTAAAAAATCAGTTAGTATATTGTGGGCTTAGGGATGGAATACAGCCTGTGACAAAAGAATCTGTGTTACAGATATGACAACTTCGTTGAAAGGAGTTGGGGGGGGGATGTTTACCTAACTTAGGAAATGAGTAGACACTATAAGACTAAGGATTAAAAGAACTGTATATATGCACTGTACTGTAATTAAAATAGTAGTTTCCCATGGGATACAGGTGAACAATTCTGATTCCACTATACATGTATACTGGGATTGAGCAAATAAAATAAGCAAATAGATCATGGATAGTGGAAGCAAGGTTTCTTACTACTAGAGTGAGAGGGTATAGATAAGTAAGGAGAGAAGGCTAGAATGATTACGTATAGAAATAATTATAGACATGTATATATACACAGGTTAGTACACCACATATATTTCCTAGCACTGTCTGCTGAGAGCAACAAAATCCTCAGTAGCAACCAGCATACTTAAGATCTAGATCTTGATTCCTAATACCACTTTCCAATAAAAGCAACTAGGAGTCCTTGAAGAAATGACTGTTTCTAGACTGGAACAGGGAATATACAAGAGCCTGGATTGTTTTGTAGTGCCAGGAAGCAAGGAATTTTTTAATTAACAAAATAATGGGGAAATGTCAAAGGGACACAAGAATCAAACGGAAGAGCTCCCAGTGGCCAAAGCTGGAACAATTTGAGCAATAAAAATAATGAAATATCGAGTTATAATCTGAAGGATAAAATAAATACCAATGAGTCCATACTTTATGTATGTAAATAAATAGTTGAATAAATAAGTAAATGGGGGAACAATAGATAAATTTCCCATACAAAAAAATTATAAATAATTTATCTGGATGCTCCACCATCAAGGAGGTGTTGCATGAGTCCCTACTCCTTAAGTGTGGACTGTGCATAAGGACTTAATTCTAAAAAGTACAGAGTTTGGAGGAGCAGGGGGAAGAGTAACTTTACATCATAGAAATGTGGTCAACATGAGGTTGACATCATCACTGACAAGTCAGATCCTTGATATGTAACGAGGATGGCACTTTACCTCCGTGATCTTCCTCCCCAAAACTTACAACCTCTGTCTACCCATGAGAGAAACATTAGACAAATTCAAACTGAAGGACATTATGCAAAATATCTGACGTATACTCCTTAAAATCCTCAAGGTCATCAGAAATAAGGAAAGCCTGAGAAACCGCTGGAGTTTAGAGGAACCGAGATACAGAAAGTAAATATAATGTGGAACCTGGTAGGACCCTGGAACACAAAGAGAACATTGAGTAAAAACTAAGAAAATCTGAATAAAGTGTGGGCATTATTTAATAATAGTGTATCAATATTGGTTAATTAGTTGTCACAAAGTAGCATATAAGATGGTAACAAAAGGGAAAATGGGCAGTTGAATATTAATATTATTGCAACATTTGTATAAATTTAAAACTATTCCAAAATAAAAATTTATTAAGTGTTCAAAAAATACGTAAACTACTGAGCAACAGCATAAAAGATGGTGAGGAAGTGGGTAAATAACGTCAGAGTTTTCTAAGATTTCATCTCACAGGTGGTTAAAGTATTAATTTATATTAGACATTTAAAAGTCGAGGGTGCATTTGTAATTTCTGGGTTAGACATGAAAAGAAAAGTAAAAGACTGTATAAGTAACACATTCATAAAGGAGAAAGATAAAAAATAAAATAATTAAAATAGAGTAACCAAAAGAAGATAGGATTGGAGAAATTAAAGATCATAAAACAGTTTATAAAAATAGAAAACAAAGGGGCACCTGGGTGACTCAGCTGGTTAAGCGATCAACCCTTGATTTTGGCTCAGGTCATTATCTCAGTGTCATGAGATCAAGCCCCTCTTTGGACTCCACCCAGCAGGGAATCTGCTTCAGATTCTTTCTCTCCCTCTACCCCTCCCCTCATTCGTGCTCTCTGTCTCTCAAATAAATAAATAAAATCTTTAAAAAAGTGGAAGACAAAAGTAAGATGGTAGATTTAAACCTAAGTACATTAGTAAGTAATTATTAGTCACATAACATAGAATTGCAGGTATTCTATCTGTAAAGATGGCAATTGCATATGACGAACCTAATGCATTAAAAAAATTGAAAGAAGTACTCCAATTAGAAAACAAAGATTGTCATTTTGTATGAAAAATGCAGAAGTATGCTACTTATAAGAGACATACCCTAAACATAAAGGTACAGAAAGGTTTAAATGTAAGAAAGTTGGTGTAGCTATATTGATAGAGGAAAAGTAGATTTTAAAGTAAGAAGAGTTACTAAAAATAAAAAGGGATGTTTGCTAGTGTTATCTTCTACCAGGAAAGGATAACAATTCTAAATTTGTCTGTACCTAGTAATAGCTTAAAATATCTAAATAAGGGGTGCTTGGGTGGCTCAGTCATTAAGCTTCTGCCTTCAGCTCAGGGTGTGATTCGGCGTTCTGGGATCGAGCCCCACATCAGGCTCCTCCGCTGGGAGCCTGCTTCTTCCTCTCCCACTCCCCCTGCTTGTGTTCCCTCTCTCACTGGCTGTCTCTCCCTCTGTCAAATAAATAAAATATTTTTAAAAAAATCTAAATAAGAACATAAATGAAAAGCAGTCAAATCTACAGTCAGGTTAGGAGAAATTCTAAGACCTTTCTCAATAATTGAAGGAATATGGATTAAAAACATTAAAAACAATAAAAAAATTTGACTATAATGAACATTAAGAGAACACTGAACACAACTGCAAAATATTTTTTGAGTACATATGAATCATTTAATAAAATTTACCTTTTTGTAAAACATGTCAATTCTCAAACAAAGATTGAAATCACACTGAAATAAAATTGAACATCAGTGATGAAAAAGGCAAATAGAAATAAATCCAAATGTCTTGATATTAAGCACTTATTTCTGGATAACCACTGAATAAAAGAAATCACAGTGAAAGTTAGAAAATATTTTGTAATGTAATATAAATATCTCCCAAAATTTGTGGGATACATCTGAAATGATAATTTGAATACTGATAAATCTGAGACTTTTGCAAAATAAGAACTTCTGAAATAATATCACTTATGAAAATTGATACAGGAAGAAATAAGAAATTGGAATAGTTCTGGGTCCAGTTAAGGAAACAAATATGGAAATAAAATCCTTTCTCAAAAGAAAGCCGTGGGCTATGTTGGTTTTAAGAGTGAATATTACTAATGTTTAAGAAGTAACACCAAATTTCCAAAAACTCTTTCAGAGCATAGAAAAAGAAACGCTTTCCAACTCATGTTATAAGCTAAATAACTTTGATATGAAAACTTGACAAAAGCACTGCAAGAACAAATCATTATAGGCTAATCTCTTTCATGAACACAGATATAAAAATTCTGAAGAAATATACAAACAAAATCCAGAGTTATATAAAAAGAAATTATATGTGACAACCAGACTGATTTACTCCCAGGAAGGAAATACACCCACAAACACAAAAAATCATATATGTATTTTTTATTTTTAATTTATATTTATATTCATTCACACATTCACACACACATATATATGTGTCTACAGTTGCATATGTATAATTATTTCAACACTTGTAGAAAAAACATTTGGTAATTTTTAACACTCATTCATAAAAACTCTAAGTTAACTAAGAATGAAGGGAACTTTCCTAATCTGATAAGGGACCTCTCATAAACCTTATAGTGAACACCGTCTTAACATAAAATATTAAGTTTTCCCTCTCAGTTTCTACCTGAGAAAAGTATGCCTGCTCTTATCACCTTATTTAATATTGTATCAGTGTTATTATCTAGTGGAGTAAGGCGAGATAAAGAAATAAAACTGATAAAGATTGGAAAGGGAAAAATGCTATTATCATTCACAACTGTATTCACTATTATGTATTCAAAAATTTTAATTATAAGTAAGAGAATATGGCAAAGTCACTATAGTTGATCCTCATTATTTATGAATTCCAAATTCATGAATTCTTCTACTTGTTAAAATTGATTTGTGACACCAACCAAAATCGATACTCATAAAACTTTCATAACTATTTGTGAACATGCACAAAGGGGTGAAAAATTAGAATTGCCTAACGTACATGTTCCTAGCTGAGGTCAAACAAGGCGATAGTCTACCGTCTTGTTTCAGCTCTCACACTACAAATGACAGTCCATTTTTATGCCACAATTTTTATACATTTTTGTTTTTTGTTGGTGATTTTGCCATTTAAAATGAGCCTTTCTGAGTTTCCACCTAAAGTGTTGTCTTGTGCACCTATGCTCAAGAAGGTTATGATCTGCCTTGCAGAGAAGATACATGTGTTAGATAAACTTCAGTCATGAGTTATAATGCTGCTGACTGTGAATTCAATGTTAATGAATCAACAATACATATTTAAAAAGATTTCTTTGAGCAGAAACATAAATAAAACAAGGTTATGCATGAATCAGTGGATTAAAATGTGACCAGAGGCTCACAGAAATCTAACTCTGTATTTCCCAGGGGAGCCATGGTTCAGTATTCACTAATTCAATGTTCATGGTGTTTTATGGAACATTATTTTTTTTTTAAGTTTTTATTTATTTATGTGACAGAGAGACAGTCAGCGAGAGAGAGAACACAAGCAGGGGGAGTGGGAGAGGAAGAAGCAGGCTCCCAGCAGAGGAGCCTGATGTGGGGCTCGATCCCAGAACGCCAGGATCACGCCCTGAGCCGAAGGCAGCCACCCAACGACTATGCCACCCAGGCGCCTATGGAACATTATTAATGTGAATAATGAGAATTAATTGTATTTGCAAGATCTATATACAAATCTTTAGAGTTTTTATTTTTATCAGGAACAATTAAAAAATGAAAATGTTGAACTATCATATGTAATAATTTTAAAAATAAGGAAAACTAGGAATAATTTTAGCAAGAGATAAATAAAACTCTACACACAAAAAAAGTTCAATATATTTTTAGGAGAGATTAAAGGAGCTACATCTTTCCTATATTCAGCCTCATACAGACACACATCTATAACATGCATGGAAATAAAATTTCATCCTTGTGTTTTCTTTATTGCCCATAACCTTCAAAGTCAGACTTGTCTTAAATATCTGTAGTCAAATATGGTGACAACCTTTCTGATTCAAACTTAAAGAACTTCCTTGGACAAATATATAACCTACTCAGTTTTTTTAAAAATCATTATTCCCAAATATTCTTTTGGCTGCTGAGGCATTTTAATTTTTAAGATTTCCACATTAAATGCAAAATCTCTTGAGTGGGTGGAATCCGAAGCTACATTTCACTAATACTAGTTAGGGAAGATCCTACTGGAATGAGAGAGGTGCAGAATGGGAAAATTACAGGAGGGGAGACGTATAAAGACCAGTGTTGCATTATAGTGCACAACCATTGCTCACACTCACAACGTGCTTCCTTTTACTAAAATTTAATCTCATATTTGACAATTAAAACCCTTGTCTTCCTTCTGAACTCCTGGGAGAAATGGAGAAAAGTGATGCTTTATTAAGGCAAGTTTGCTTAGGGGAAGTCTGCTATGAAAATCCTGCTTCCTTTTACATGGTCTGAATCTATCTCCGTTCTCCTCTGTGGCCCCATTTTGACTCCTGAATCAGCTTTACTGTTTACTGAGTCTCTTCACTCACTGCTCTTCTGAATCATTTTGGGTATTATTAATATAAAACTGTTGCGTAGTCATTTTTGGGTTTTGCACTTTTTGAGACACACATTATGTTATAGACTATAGATTCCACAGTCCCAAAGTAGGAAGTAACATTTTTAAATGCTATTCTTTGAGGTATGTAAGTGTTATAATGTGTAATGTTAATTTCTAGATGCTGAGAAAACGTATTTTCTGGTCATATTCTTGAAACCCCTCAGTGGCTTCAACACCTGAATGTTAGAAGAGAAACTGAGTCTCCATCAAGCTCAACCATATCATATCCCAGATCAGGAAACTGAGTTTCCTCTGCAAAAACAGTGCAAAATTATAAACGAAGAACCTAGAATCTTGCCTCACTGACAATTCTTCAAGTGCTATTTTGTGGTGAATAAGAATCATTCATTTCCCCCTCATCTTTGCCAAGTGAATGTTTCATTGTTCAGCTGAGCTGACAGAACAGATGAAGGCGAAAGAGGCAATACTCAAGAGCACAGTTACTGATAAATAATTACATCAAGGACATTATAATTATTTAATTAAAATCTGCACACAGGGAGAGATTATGAGTCTTTCAGCTTGCTACCTCATTTAGATGATACTAGTCATTAACCAGTTTAGCTGGAGTCAGCACCTAAATGTCCACATGCTCCACTTTCTCTTTGAAACCTGTGCAGTCAGCAGCCATGGCTGCACGCTCTGTGTCCCGCTGCACAGAGCACAGGCGCACTCCTTAATAGCTTTAGGAGACACTTGCAAGTCTTAACTACCCATAACCATCTCATAAACCTTTTCTGGGATTCTGAAGGTTTTCCTTTGAAACATAGTGCCCAGAAATTTTGGTGGCATTTACTCTTATTAAGAACATACTGAAACTTCTGCTAAAGAATAGAAATCTATAGAATACAGGCTTGATGAAGCTCTCTCTAAAAAGGTTTCTTTTCTGATGTATTGAAACCAACTGTTTTAAAGGAGCAGGGGTTCACCTATATGGCAATGCTACACAACTACTCTAAAGACAGCTCTATAGTCAGACTCTAGGGTACTAATATTTCAATCTCCACATAGAAATTAAAGTCCCTGTTCTTCAGGTGTTTCCTTTTCGAATATATATATAAAGAAAAGGCAACTATACACTATTACCACACTAACTGTTGGGACAAAGGAAATAACAGAGAGAAGCACTGATCTTAATTTAATGGGGTCTCTCTCTCTCTCTCACACACACACACAGACACATACTTTCTCTATTTATTTTGCTTTTACTTTGATAAGTCATTTATTTTACTCGGCTGTGGCCCAGTTCTGCAGATTCACCTAGTTTCTAAAAATGTAACAAATTACTCTATTTCTGAAATCAGCTTGAAGTAGGACATCTTGGCAAATCAATACACTCCCGCAGGCCTCAGTACTTACAAAAAATAAGACAAACTATGGTCAAGTAAAATTTTTAATAAAAGCAAAATATGTGACCCCTGGACCCTGGGCTACTTCCTTGAAAGCCTATATGATACCGCTACCGAAACTGGTGAGTCATCTCTGGGAATTAGAGAACTAATAACAATTTTTGACATTTTATGCAATCTAGAGAAGCTGTGTAAAAGAGGCTTCTGGTCTATTAATACCTCCCCCAAAATACAAATTTCAGAAATATTAAATGGTATCGATAAGGTAGAACACACAGAAAACCAAATACAAAAATACCCTTTTGAAAGAATTCCTTTGCCTAATCCACTTCTTTGACATAGAGATGATTCTTCCACTCAATATAGGAGAAATGAGATCTGGACTAAGTAGAAAAGGGCAGACTAGACAAATTTGAGGATTAGTTTTATCTATATTAATAATTACTCACTGATATGTAGGCTCATGTGTTTTTTCTTATAAATTACTTCTTATAAAAAAAACCTACTTTCCCTTTTACTCAAATATATGCTCTGCTACATCAACTCTTCCTGCTTCTAGGGACCAATCTAGTTTCTGTCTCAGGGCTTTAACCATTGCTCTTCCCTCTATCTGTAATGTTCCCTTTTTCATGGATCTTTAAATTTCTAGCTCCTTTTTGTGTACTATTAGCTTAAATGGCACCTCCTCAGAGAGGTCTTTCCTTATCACTCTGTTAAAATAGGCAGCCATTTGTTATTCTTCATCCTAACAACTACTTTTTGTTATCTTCATAGTACTCATCAGTATTTTTAATTACATAAGTATTCATTTGATTACTCATATATAGACTGTTTCTCTCTGTAGACTATCAGCTCCATGAATAGAAGTGCCATGTTGGTCTCATCCACTGTTACAGTTCCATTGTCTGGTGCAGTGCATGAATGAATGAACCCCCAATCAACTTGAAGTAATAAATAGAAAGTTGCATTTAAATAACTTTGCTCCTTCTTTTACTTTCCCTTTTTATCCAACTGGTTAAATTATTGACTAGTGGTTGAATACGGTTGACAAGTATTGTCTAGATCTTTTTGCATTACCATGTAATTTTTTCCTTTATTCCTACAACATGTTTTGTTTATTTTGACTTTTTGGTATTTTTCTCTATTGAATCCCATTCTGTTTATTTTTTACCATCTCTGTAATTGAATAATATTAAAATTTGAAATATATATCATAAAAATATTAAAATATGCTGTTTTAAATTTCCTTCATTTTTCTTTTTTTTAAAATTTCATTGGGATCTTGATTTCTATCATTTATGGGTAATTCCCCCAAAGAAACTCTCAATTCATCTTCTAGTTCAAAATTAACAAGTCAGTCACTATAGAATCAATCCATCCATACTTGTGAGATTATTCCACTGATAAATGAAACTAAAACAATATTCTAGTAATTAGTCTGTTATTAAGGGGGCGTTTCTCTAGATTTCTTCCTTTGTTACAATAGGCATATATTATTTTTTCTAATGGTAAACATTAAGGTTTTTCTAAATTGGTTTGTTTGCCTGTTATATAATAACCCTAAAATTCTACCCTGGGTAAATTTTTTATCACTTATATAAAGTAATGAACAAGACTTGAACGCTATTTTTGTTTATGCTAAATTAAAGTTACATGTCATTCTACCTGAAGCAAAGTATTCTCAAGCATTAAAAATGTGGTCAGACGAATCGTGGCAGTTCAATATATTATATTGTTCCTGGGATTGGAATGACTAAGTTATTTGCAAGAAGATTGTATCACAAGGTCTGCTACAGTTTTACTTTCCTTTTTATATTATTGTAATTTAATTATGAGTATATTAACATTATTCCCTGGCATTTATTTTCTTTCACTACTCCACATAAGTTATGGCTCAAACCTCTCAGAACTTAAAAACCATGAAGTTGATTAATACTGTTACTTTCAATACTATGGATATCAAAGTTGTTGCTATCTTTACCATGGAATGAGGAGCAACTGAGCAAGTTGAGACAGCAGGGCAACTTATCCAGTGTCTTATGTGTTGGGTATTATGATGTGACTGTGAAATCTTGTTTGGATTTTCATCCATTCCTGGAGTGGATATGGGAGGACTATTTATATACATAAGAACAATAATTATTTTGGAGCCAAATATAACGGTTTTCCAATTCCCCACTTATTTTAAATTTCCCACATATCTCCTAGTCTGAGACATAGATATTTATGTTTGCTTAAGTGTCTTATTTTGTAATTTCAATTAAAGCATTAATGAAGATCCCTCCAAAATCACTACAAATAGTAAACATATAAGTATTACTAGAAAGTCAAACATCCCAATTTTACCCTGCATGTAAGTATTTCTTTGTTGTTTTATTTTCTTACCTCTACAGATAGTGATCATCGTGAGAGAAGTGATTTTTTTCTCATTGCTTTTGTGTGTCTCTGAAATTCCTACTCTGAGCCTGAGAGCTGGTAAGTATTCATTTAACATTTGTGGGGGGAAAATTATATAAAAACTCCTTCTGTTATGAATGACCAACTTTAAAAATGTGTAGAATATTAAACAATCTGACATTCTTAAGGTAAAAACTCATTAAAGCCATTGAGACTCTGTAAAATATCAGGATATATGCCCAGATTTTGTTGAGGTTGCAAACTAAACCACTTGTTTAATAGAAAGAGGTTTTCCCCTCCAGACAACCTATTCATATCAGGTTCCCATTTCTGAAATAGCAACATTTCGAAAACCTGTGAGGTCAGGCTCAGTATCATGCAGGAGATTATATGAGCCAGAAAGTAAAAGCTCACATCCTCTTAAAAACCTTTAATACAAATAAGCAGCAGAAATCGTTGCAAAAAAAGAAAAATGTAGCTAATAACACAGTCAATCTCTTACAGATGAACTAGCATTACAGTTCCTGAAATATCACTGTGAAGTTTTGCTTCTCAACTTGAGGTTGACTCTCTTTATTAATGTAACCTCTTGGGGGATGATATTACATCACCTTGTACGTGCGATCTGCACACGGTTGTTAAAGACCTTTAAATCTAATGTGCACTGACCTCTTGAACATTTGCTCTCACTGGTGGTTTCCAATTTCTTCTATATCAAATGATGACCTTAACATTCTAACTCATGGATATAACTATTAGAATTGAGCTGACATGATAAATGACTGCTCTTGCCTTCTTAGTCATATTTTTATTTTTCAGAGATTCGGTTGATAGTTTGGTCTTTTCAGTTTGCCTTTTACTTCTCCTGAATAATGGTCATTTCATTGTTATTTGCATCCCCCTACAGAAGAAAAAGAAATACTCAAATAATTTCATTAGCAAATATAATCTCTGCAATTCATGGTTTGATATTATTGATGAACTTATTTGATTTTTTTTCAAAATTAATCGAGGAACATTTTATGCAACCATGTCTACTCATGATAATCTAAAAATCTGTTATCTTCCACATTTGCAGATTTCATCATTTACCCTATCCTGCCCAGTCTTACGTTCTCACAATTATCTAGTTATTTTTAAAAGCCTTTATGATTTAGGTGACTATCAAAGTTTTCTGTAGCTCTAATTCACCATAGGTTAGTTTCTGCAGTTTATCCCCCCTGTTGATGTTTATCTTCCTGCTACCTGATACTAAATATGTCTGAACCCAAATTTACTTGCTCTAGGCATGTCATTACCAAACTGTCTGTCTTTGATTATCATCAATTGTGAGAGCAGCCCTGTCCCAGCTTGACAACAACAAATTGAGACTCATCCTTCTGTTATGTCCACACAAATTATCTGTACAACCTGAAAGATTTTTCTTCACTTACCAAATTTTAGCAACTCCAATTAACATATAATGTTTAGTCTAGATATCCATCAATTGGCTTAACTGAATTTGTAGCTGATTGCCTGAATAAATTTGATATATAACTACAGTATAGTCAGATAAGAATTTTTAACGTTAATGAGGATTTGTTTAATGGACAATAATAGTTCCATTATTTAAACACTAAAAGGCTAAGTGCTACAGTAAAAATTAAACTAAGCTATTTCTTGAATTATTAATCTGTTTCCATTTAGGTGTCTTCCTGAGAACATTTTATAATCTGAAACACTTATGACTGTTTTATGATTGTTAAATTTTTACTGAAGGAGTTAAAGCATTTTCTGTCTAATACACCTCCAAAAATAATTATCTGACTTGACAAACATGGTCCAATATATATTTAAGCTATTTTGAAAATAATGGAAAAATCTTATTAATAACTGTTTTCTCTTGTGGGGTGTGGTGAATAGTAATTTAGGGCAGGTGAGAGCAAAGCAATTTAACATTTCCCTTGTTAGTTCCTTTGACCTACAAGTTTGGAGGTCTCTGAAACACTCTTGAGCTTTTTCCACAGGATAAAGTAATAATTGCTAAGAATTTGCCAAAAAAATTCTATGTTTTGCTGTTAGGTTCTGCCTCTATCTTGTTCAGGTATTTATTTCTTATATTATTTCTGTCTCCAAAAAGAGAAAAACTACATGTGTATGCATGTGTGCATTGCTTATATATATTATATATGGTGTATACAGTTGACTCTTGAATGACACGGGGTTGAACGCCATACGTCCACTTATATGTGGATGTTTTTCAATAAATGCAGTACAGTACTGTAAGTGTATATTCCCTTTCTTATTATTTTCTTAATAACATTTTTCTTTTCTCTAGTTTACTTTGTTATAAGAATACAGTATATAATACATATATAAAATATGTGTTGACTGTTCATGTTATAGTTAAGGCTTCTAGTCAATAGTAGGCTATTAGTAGTTAAGTTTTGGTGAGTCAAATGTTATACATGGATTTTCAACTGTGCTGGTGGGTCAGTGCTCATAACCCCTGCATTATTCAACTGTATTTTATTATAGAAGAGCATATATCTATATTATATGTTTCTTTTCCATTTCCAAAGGAATGATGCCCTTAACTTGATCTTGTATAATGAATCCATGTGTCTGACGAGTTAGGAATATGTATTGCCTTTATTTTAAACAGTATGGCCATTGGCTTTAACCCATTTATGGAATCACCTCTTACCATTGTATTTAATTTCTCTCTATCTTGGCTCTTCAACCAGGTCAAGAGAATAAATTCATGCAAGTATATTTTTGAGGAAACCAAGTAAATGACTACTAGGAATTACTTATTGAAGTAAACGACTTGTTTATGTTTAGGGCTTCTCTGAATCATTTTATGTTTTGGGTTTGTGGGTGACTGCATATTTTTGCAATTCAAAGCATATGCAGATCAAAACATTGTTCAGTAAAAAGTGCACAGAGCTGTGAGTCAGCCAGCCTAGAGTGCAATTTTAATTCTACCATTACCTAAATAGGAATTTTGATAATCCCTGAAATTTTCTGGATTTCATTTTCTTTGTTTGTAAGATGAAGTAGTTAAATTATCTAAAATTTCCGGCTTTCCAAAAGTTCTGAGAAAATTCTAAACGAAATTGAGAAAAAGTAGTTTGACTTCAGTAAATTTCCATTCTCAATTTCACATTTCCTCCCTCCAGAGGCGCCAAGGGCACTCTTGCTGCCCAAGTCCTCCTCAACATGGAAATTGCTTGCCTGACTCCTAACAAGTTTGAGCTGGTGACTTCTGAGCCTAGACATTGTCTGCTTTATTTCAGAATAGTGCCGACCTCCAATAAATGCAACCTGAGATGAAAGCAAAATCCTATATCTTATCTTTTTTATCATCTTCTACTCCTTGATCTATCTCACCAGCTCGGGAGTGTTGTACAATAATATTATCTACTAGTATAGAAAACTGACATTTTCATATATTTCAATGGCAGTTTTAATTAGTACAGCCTTTAGACAAAGTAAATTGGTAATAAGCAACAAGAGACTTTCAATTTTTTCATAATTATTGACCCATAAATTCAACTTCTAAGACTTTGTTTTCAAGAAATATTAGGAGGGACACATAAAGATATAAATATAGCACTATTCCTAGGGAGGTGGGGGTTAGATTGAAAACAACAGAAATATCCAAAATATGACATCTATTAAATAAATTATGAGGACCTCTGTAAGAGAATATTTTATAGCCATAAAAAAATCATGGTTTAAAGAATAATAATATGTCAAAAACATGACTGATTAATCAGCATAATTTCTAATTGGGAAAATTCAGGAAAGAATGTAAAAATAAATATATCTGGATTCCCACTGATCAAGGCTATTATTGTTTATACATTTGTGAACTTCTCCTGTCTCTATCAAAACCAAGTATTGCTTTATAATGTGAACAACAGCAAAATCAAACAAAAACCTCTTCTTGCCAATGGCCATATCAGGAAGAGACCAAAATGTGTGTGTGTGTGTATCTGTGTTGAAACACGAAAACCAGGGATATTGATTCACAGAGAGGGTTTGTATACATATAAATGTAAAAATCATATAGACACATAAAGCCTTCAATAATATCACAGTTTCTCCCTCTGAGCAGGGTCTTTTCAACATCAGCAGATAATTACTTTTGGGAGGGATTTCTCTGTATATTGTAAGGTGTTTAGTAGTATCTCTGACCACTCTCTGATAGATGCCACTACTAATTCTCCCCTCACCAATTTGCAACAACCAAAAATTGTCACCAGATGTCACCACATTTCTCTTGGGAGGGCAGTATCATTACTTCTTGAGAACCACTGCTCTACAGCTACTTTCTCCCAGACTGTGCCTTTTAAGCAGCAAACAAGATATATCTATATTAGGTTGTTTTTAATAGTTAGGAAAAGCAGAGGATCCAGATAAAGTCACTATTGGAAAAAATTGCCACATACTCCTGACTCCTAAGTACTGGTTTGTTGTTGTTGTTGTTTAAATGTTCCCAAGTACTGGCACAGTCTCCTAGGGTATGGCTTCCTAATGCAGCAGCTGGGACAAGAGAGTTCACAAATTTCTGATCCCCAGTACTCTTTCACTCTTTAACATCTGACAAACAGGCATAGTCTCAAACATTATTTTTATATCTCTAGGTCTACCCCATCATCACACCATGAGAAATGGAACTGCCACAGCCTCACCAATATCTCCCTGGCTTGGAGGGGTAGGAGTGTCTCGTTACTGTTCCCCATGACCTCTACTAACAGCATGGGGGATGGAGAGACCTCGTTACTGCTGGGCAACGGTGAATGGCCTGACTCTCCACCAGGCTTCTTTTAATACCATGCCAGTATATGGGAGGGGCACCTAGTTATGCCAGTGGGGGTAGAAGTCCCACATGGTCTCCACTGACTCCACAGGGGTCAGCCTCATCCCTGACAGTAGTCAAATTCCTGACTCCCTTCCTGACCTTCTCTGACACTACCCTCATTGGGGAGGGGTTGGGCACCTCATTAAGACTCGGCATGGGTGGAATTCTAGGCTCCCCACATGGCCTTTGCTAGTGTAGGTGGAAATGGAGCTACTATTTTATCAGTGGTGTTTAGCAGGAGTAGAGCAACTATTTTCCAAAATCTTTCTTGCCAGGCTGCCCTTTCCCTGGTTATTGGCTAGAGAGAGCAGACTTTCTTTGGGGCTATTTTTGTTTGCATCTTTTGGCATTTCCAGGTTGCCTGCTAATTTAGCTCCAGATCTGGGATATATGAAGTAAAAATATATGTACTTATACAATGTATAGTTTCCCCAAAATCTTCTATTTCCTTGACATTTTCAAAGTTACTAGCATAAGAAAGTACAAAGAAATATCTTGTTTTTAATCTTTTACATGTCTGCAAATTCTTTACTTTTAATTTGTGCTCTAGTATTTTCCTGAGTGCAAGAAAAAATTTTGACCCCAGGCCACATTGAAGGTCTAGAATATTGTTTTGAATTGATGTGTATTATTGCCCTTTAGAACAGTATTGTAAGGAAAGGTAAAATTACAGTTAGGCAGCTCGAGACTGGGACTGCTCATTAATCCCACATGGGTCTCATTTTTATCTTCTCAGATAGAGATGATATATCTTTCCTACAGTTTTGCAATGAAGTTGAAATAAAATTAAACAAATAAACAATTAACACAGCTTCTGGATTTTAGGAGGTGCTTGATACATGTTGGATTTTAGCTGTTGCAGGAGGGAAAAAGTTTTCCTCGACCCTCTTAGGGTTCCCGGTCAGGTTTGCAAATTAAACTGACAAAGACAGATTAAGAGGAAAAAAATGGGGGTCCCTGGGTGGCTCAGTCGTTAAGCGTCTGCCTTCAGCTCAGGGCCTGATCCTAGAGTCCTGAGATTGAGCCCCACATCAGGCTCCTCCGTTGGGAGCCCGCTTCTTCCTCTCCTACTCCCCCTGCCTGTGTTCCCTCTCTCACTGGCTCTCTCTCTCTCTGTCAAATAAATAAATAAAATCTTTAAAAAAAAAAAAAAGGAAAAAGATATGTACATATCATTACATGATACAGGAGCCTTCATAAAGAAACAAGCCCCAGTGACACAGACCTGTATTTTTATGCTAGGTTTTATGGGGAATGGAGTTGGATAGGAATATGATAGGTAAAGGAGTATGAGATAATTATAGTAGATTGGGGGAAATTTAGCAAGTCCTGTTGTTAAGATTCCTCCTGGTGTCCCTTCGTCTTTGGAGAAAAGAATGCTCCTTTCCTTTGCATATAGAAGGGCACCTCTCACAGGAGGATTTTATGGCCTATTTAAGGGAAGAGGACAATATGGGTGGGTCAGAGTGACTTTCTGCTTCTGCCATATTCTCAAACTCCTTCAGATTAGTTTGTTCAATATACAAAGGTGCCTTATTTTGGGGTAGCATGTCCTACACCCCATCACTGTTTTAGAATATAATGAATGATTACATTGATGGTGACATTCTTTATCTTTTCAAATTTATTAGTAAAATTTTCTAATTTTAATTTATGCTTTCAATAAATTTGTTTTGAATACTATGTACTATTTAAATATTAATAGTAATTAGTAAGGAAGTTTCCCAGTAAAGTAATTTCCCCAAAAGAATCCAAGCCAAAGTAAAAAAATTCATGACATTAGCTTCGTGAGAGGATGCTCATTTTCTTATATGTCTATCCTCTTCTCTGTAAATTGGGCCCTGTTATGCTCTTGTTATCTTGATACACCTCATGTTTAATCCCCAGCTCTTCATGCTCTCTCCTGTGATCCTGTTCCCTAGGTGCATGCTTTAGCAGGCTACATCCATAAGAATTTTCGATATTAGAACACAAAAACAACATGGAAATTTGGGGCTTGGTGATCAGTAATGAAATAAGAGGTTCAGCTATATTAAAGAGCCTGAAAACCACTTGACTCAATATTTGTTTTTTCAGTTTAGGTCTTGCCCTGCTATCTAATTGGTTGGACACAGAATCTGATTAGAAACAAAACAGATGACACAGATAAGAAAATCCAAGAATTTTATAGAATTTATAAGCCAGTAGGAAAAATAAATGGTAAATAAATTGGGATAAGAATGGGCAAATAAAGTATGCAAAGAGGATAGTTGGAGGGTACAAACTGCAAACTTTACTAAAGTATAGCATAAATGCCGAAAAGTGCACCAATTATAAGTGCACAGCTTAATGTATTTCACAATGTGAACACATTTATATAACCATCATCAAGATTAAGAAGCAGACCATTAGCAGAGCTCCATGGCCCTTTCCAGGCACTGCCCTCACCGGCTCCAAGGGTAATCCTATTCTACGTTCATTCTGAAGCTCCATAACACTGGCAAGACTATATGCCATGACTTTTGGAAAAAGAGACCGTTCTATTTGAAATCCAGCATAAGATAAGATTTCCTCATTTTATGAATGCTATGATGTTTTTCTTATTATATAGCAGCATTAAAATCCCCATCCTCCATCCCCCTCTCAAAAATCTTAAGACTTAACCATTTCATAGCCACTGAAAAGACACAGTTTTAACTAAGTTCCAGGTATGTTATGTAATCACAAAATGACCTAATAAAATAGGGACTATTTATAATTATTCCACATTTATTGTTGAGGAAACTGAGGATAAATTAATTGGCCAAAGTCTCAGTTTTAACAAGTGACAAAGTTGGGATTAGAGTGCAAATTAATGATTCTAATGTGTGAATTCTTAACCACAAATTTATTCTTATACTCTCACGCAGATACTTATAATATCTGTGATATTATTCAAACTCTCTCCTCTATTTTGCCTCAATTGTTTCACATTTGGTGGCTCATTGTGAAAATTGCTTCCATTATTTTGTCCTTTTGGAAGTTAATATAGAAGCAAAGGTAAAAAAGAAAGCTGTTAAAAATGATGTGCTCAGTAAAATTAAATATTCTGGAAGTTTTCATGAAGATTTACACCTTAGATGATGGACTACATCCTTGATTTTTAACTCTTAAGATCATATAAAAACTTCCTCTTAGATATGGTGTTTGGCTTCAGAAATAATCATTGCATGAGTAGGTTATGTATTGTAGCTTCTGGAATATTTTCAAGCTTTGTAATTAATAAAGGTTATCTGGAATTAGATAATTAAGTCTTCATGGGATACTTTATTTATATTTAAAGGTTTAAAATCAAAGTACCTTTAACATGTGACCATCTTTTAATCTATGAAGATATGAGTTTCAAAGATTAGGTTATGGCATAAACAGAATTTTGAAGATTAGGTTATGGCATAAACAGTGTTCCATTATAGTAAATAACTTCACATGAAAAAAAAATCATTTAAGATTTCACCTTTTTAACGTTTTACCTAGTATTGCACTTGTAGTGGACATAATATATTGTTAGTCTAGTAAATAACCAAATGTCCTTACAGTTCAAGTGTAAAGTAATAGGCTGATGATGAAATAGATTTATTCTATGAGATAAAACTCTCATATTATTCCTGATCCATTAACACACAGTTCTTTGTGCCTTAGATTTATACAGTCTTCAGGCAAAAAGAAAAGCTTATTAAAATTAATTTTTCCCTTAGGACTAATTCTGGATTTTCACACACATTGCACAAGCGAAATGGCTTTTAAAACTCATGCTTTTTGTCATCCTAATTGTTTTACACATCTTGGCAACTTTTCACACCCTGCATAAAACAGGGGTTCATTAGGAGTCATTAAAAGAAAATATTTTTCTTGCAAATGCATTAGAGAATTTGCACATTATTTTATGCCATTTTCAGAAGAGATGTAAATTGTGACTAATCATGAAGCAAACAGGGTCACTTAACAATAATGTAGGACAGAGTCTCTCAGCAACAGCATTTCAGAAATGAGAACTTGATGGGATTTGGAAATTGAACCATTATTACCTGTTGATAAATGTTTAGCATTATATTTTTATTTGATCAGTTTTAGTTCTTAAGTGATTAGTGATATTTTTATATATTCTTAGGTATTACAAGAAAATAAATATAAGGAAAATGAATAATAAAATCAAAATCAGAGGTGAAAATTGTATTCTTAGTTTACTTTTGGTAAAATGTAAAATTACCAAATGATTTCTTACAAAAAGAAAATAGGTATGAAGTGAGATAGAGGGAGAAGGGGGAGGTAAGGTAAATTTAGCAGACATACGCAGTTTAGGTGGTGAGATGTTGTTGAAGAAAGAAAAAGGCCCGTATTTCAGTATTACCAACATATAAGTCATATGAATGAACATATCTGATTTTATAGCCACTTCATGGAGGATCCAGGAGTAGTGTTATTTTTAGAGCCTTAAGAACAAGGAAAAATAACCAAATCATTGCCATTTAAATGAAGTGCATATATTAAGAGCAAATAAAAAGCATTCTCTAACTTTGTTTCTCAGAGCAACTTTTATTTACTGAGTCATATGCAATTGCACACATGCTTAGGTTCTGAACAAATAGGTTGGAATCATGTAGTGAACTTTACATTCTAACTGTACCTGCATATCTCCAGGGTAAACTAAGCAATAAACCTGACCCCAGCATGTAAGAGAGCCAATGCAGACTCATCTCCCCTATTTTTGACATTTTTTATGACCATCTTTTATTTATCAAAACTAAGAAATTTCCATTGATATAAAACTATTAACTAAACTACAGACTTTATTTTGATTTCTTCCAATTTTCCACTCATGTCTTTTTCTGTTGCAGGATCTAGTTCAGGGACAGTACCACACTGTATTTAGTCTAACACCTCCTTAGTCTCCTTTTGAGGAGTATTTGTCTAGTATTTACAGAATGCCTCTCAATTTGGGTTTGTCGGACATTTTCTCATGACTAGAGTAAGGTTTTTAGGTTTGGGGGATGAATAGCACAGATGTGCCCTTCTCATTCAATCTTATGAGGCCAACTACTTCTGTTAAAATTTACTTCAGTTTGGTTTCCATGGGAAGGTTATTTGTGTGATGCAATTTGCTAGGCATGCAAGCCCTAGTCATATGCTTGACCTTTCTTGCCTAATAAGAGTAACTGAAAAAGTTGGAAGGAGTCAAGACAATTTTGTAGATCAAACAGAATACTAACAGGATCTAAGAAATTATGAAAATAGTTTTTAAGAAAGCCAGAGTCATTTTATGGCCCCTGCATCAGGAAAAAGATAATGATTAATTTTTGGTGAAGTTGGACTGATAGACAGTTAGGATCATGTCCAAAGACACATCATATTCTTCATTGGCTGAAAATCTACTTTGTTACTTTTTATTTACAAATCAGCCTTGGATTTCACATAGTTTGATTACACAGGAATGCTTTGGAGCCAGATTGCCTGGGTTCACATTCTTGGCCTTCCCCTTGTAGTTGCCCAGTCACTGTCCCTTGCTGCATAATTTGAGTAAATGCGCACAGAACCCTAAAACAACAACACCTGGCATAGAGTAAGTTTTCAATAAACATTAACTACTCTCATTTTTATTCAAAACTACAAGACTTTATTAGTAAATATTTTATGTGTCCCATTTTAGTGTGGACAAATAAGGCATAGAACTTTTTAAGGGGAAAGGAGCATTATACAAATAAAAGTACTCTTACATAGTTTGCCTAGCCTTTTTGTTTATATCATCCATTATATATATTTCTCTATATTCCAAAATTAAATGCCTAGTTCCCTATTTAAGATCGAGTTCATCTTTATTTTTCCAAATACATCCTTCTTTCAGTTCTCATTTATTTTACCAACATTCACATCATGTGTAGTTTTCAGATATCAGGCCTCTTGATACCTAAACTTTCCCTGTTAATATTGACTTCTAGATTCAAAAGTTGGCCTAAAAATCTGGAGAATTTTATATTTATTTCTGGTACACCATAGCAGTTAAAGCTGTTTATTTAGTACCCTTAAATAGTTTATCTAGTAATCTACACTAATAAAAATGGGAAAGCAAAATATAAATAAACTCATTAAGAGTTGGCAGAATGGAATGTGAAGGACTGTTTACATAAACAAACAAATAGTGAGTGTGCAATTATTTCTTTATGATCTGATTTACCTGGCTTTGTTTATGTACATAGGATGACCTTCTAGGTAAGATTGCTCTTTGCTTTTCTGAATCAGAGGATCCTAGAAGCCGTATGAAATAACTCTACAACAAATGTATGAAAATTCAGTTTCACAGTCTTCACTGTGATGAAATTATACCCAGTATATGATATAAACACCTCTTCATTAAATGAAAGAGTTTCTTTTCACTCATTCATGTGTGAATTCTGTGACTCCCATTGACAATGATCAGAGGAACAAAGATAAAGCTGTTCTTTAAGCTCTTTAAGAAAATAAAAAAAGGCTGTCTCAGAAGTCTCTGCCAAATCCCTCATCAAGTCTCATTGGCTCAAATTGAGTCACATGCCCATTCCTTGCTCACTTCCTAAGGGGATGCATCGCCTAGAGGTGGCATTGGTCCAGCTGAAAGGCAGAGGACAAAAGTTGAAACTTGTGAGTTCTATTAGGAAGAAGGACAGAGAATGGATGATAAATAGGCAATTAAAAATGCATATTATGGTAAAAATTTGGATATATGTTAAATATACATCCCTATGTCTATTTATAGTGTGAGTAAGAGAAAGTTTCTGGTCTCATGAACTCATATTCATTGGCAAATACAGACAAACTAAGATAATTTTAATATTTAATATGTGCAGTAAAAAATACTGAAACAGGGTGATGGGAGATGATTATTTTAGGGAGGTGGCCTCTGTGAGATGGTGATGTTTAGACCAGACTGGAATGGTCAAAAGAGGCAGCCAGGTGAAGACCTCCACTGTGGAAAGAATCTTCCATTTCAGAGAGAAAAGCAAGTGCAAATTCCCCAGACAAGCTTGGCCTTTTCAAGTGAAAGAAGATAGGCAGAGCTAGATCATGAAGAAGGTAAGAGATCGGGATTGAGAAGTCATTGGGACTAGCTCATGTCCAGGTCATAATGAAGGGTTTGGATTTTATTCTACTTGAACTGGAAAGCCATTGGGGTTGGATTTCTGGGGAGAAAATAGAGACACATCAAAGGGAAGTAAAGCTTTCTGATGGCTGTCTCACAATTTCACCTGTATTCATTTATATTTCCCAAATCAGCTGATCTCTTTGATCTTGGAGTTTGAGACCATTCATCTGAGTACCCCAAATAGTTTTCTGATTTTCTGCAAAACGATTGGTTAATTTTTCACATGCAGTTACTCTACAAAATGGGTCACTTTCTAATTTGAGAAAACTCGTACAATTACCTTGAAAACACAATTTTACAACTGTCCAAATGGAAGTTGGACTGTATTGCAGAATTACTGAGGTAGTCAAAATATCCAGACTGGCTGGGAAGCATTTTAAATGACCAGATTTGTCAAGGCGTGTACCACAAGTCAGACTTAACTGCTATTCACTCAGCAGTCTAAACTGTCACCTCCATCCTTCTCCTGCATAAAAATAAACATTTTCTCCACAACAAAGGCTTTTTATAAAAGCAATAAAACAACTCAAGGGAGCATTGTTATCATGAGCTAATCACACCCTTGGGGAATTAGAGGCACTTAGCTGCACCCAGTGCCTCCTAGCACCTGAGTGCTGTTATTGTCTCCTGATAACCTCCCAATCTGTCAGACCTTGTTGGTTAATTAGATAATACTCAACTTGGTTACAGTGTTTTTGAAGATTCTTTTGGAAGCCGCATAAACAAGCACAGTTTATAAAGCACATACATACATGCACACACATATCAGCAAAAAATTGGATGATTATCATTTACTCCAAATGAACCCAAGTTTTAAACACCTATATCTGTATTTATATATTTATATTTATATTTATAAAATAGAGTCCAAGAACTAAAAACCCTGAGGTGCTACTTTAACAATGAATAATTCTGATGAGTTCAACGCAGGAGATCTTTTAGAGAAACCGGCTATAATTATATAATGTAGTTTATTTGCAATTAATAAATGGTTGTGACACTTCGATCCCTTTTCTAACATTCGGTTGCCCATTGTTTAATAAAGAATTGGGGCAGAATTATAAACAGATATTGCTAATAATAAATCCAGGCACAAACATATACATTTAATTTGGAAAAGTTTGTCATAATAAGGCTTATGTTAGGGTGATGGAGAAAAACTTAGAAAGAAACTTGAATATTGACAGTTATTTGACAGTTCAAATGTTTTAATTAGTTTAAATATTTAAAGAAAAAAATTATTTCTTTCTTATTTATATTCCCGGCACAGGTTACTGTGCAAGATAAATTTACCCAGCCATAAAGTGAGTATAGTGTCTATGAATCAAACAGATCATGGTGTTGCATTAATAAATGAGCGAACTTTTTAAATAAAAGATGCCATATAACTGAAAATATTTTATAGCACTATCACTTTTCACAACTACCAGAAAATTAAGAAAAAGGACTCAAAAGTTTAATTTTGCTTTTTTTGGTTTCTTATGTAATTAAGTAAGAATGAAGTAGATGAACCTGAAGAATAATAATTCAAGGTAGAGTTGAAGTTTCGGAAACAATAAGTTTATAATGTGGTGTGCTAAGAGGTACGCTAATAACGAAGGATGATGGGACTGTACGGGGACTTCGGAAATCTAGGATAAGTAGTCTAAAGATGGATAAAAGAGAGATAAATTAGAATGAATTTATGAGGGAGATTATAGAATCTTTACCTCCTGGCATTGTTAAAATGCCGAAAAACAAAGCAAAATTTATTGAGTCACTACTATATGCCAAGAGCCATTACCACCTGATTGTGTATAGCAGTCAAAATTCAGATAAGCTAGAGCCCCTGCTCTCAAAGAATTTATTTATTTTTGTTCTACACAAAATGTCTCATATGCTTGAACTTAGTAGATATTTACATAAGTCAATATAAATAATCAAATTAGTCCAAGATTCCAATACCTATCCATCAAAATCATCAGGAAGCATTTGTTTTTAAACACAAATTCTTATGCCCTGAGAAATTCTAACTCAGCAGATCTGTGGAAGGCATTTGTTTTTAAGTCCCTCATATGACTCATATGCACAGCTCTATTTAGGAAACATTTGAATATTGTTGGGGAAATAATATAATTAAAAGCAAAATCTTATCAATTCAGAAAACCTCTCCAAAATGATAGAAAAAAAAGAAAATTTTATTATCGAATAAGCATTAAATCAGAATATGATTCACATCACAGGAAATCCACTAAGAGATGCAAAGACATAAAGAAATCTGGCCATTTTTATATAGCCATGGAGATACAACTTATTACATACATGTTTTCAATATATATAATAATTAGACCTCAAGTAAGAGAACTTGACACCATTTGTCACACACGGTTTATCCAAAATTCACCTGGTAATTGGTTTTATACAAGGGGAAAAAAAGTCCTCACATCTTTATGACAGGCAATTAGTTTGCAAACTTGGAGCTAGACTTCATCCTCCCACAGAAATGGGGAGATGGTGTACTGTTGCCCTTGGTGTTCAGATTCCAAAGGGATGGCTTCCAGGTCCTTGAGGAAGACATTCCTGAATTGTAAAACAAGCAAGAGGCTTTTTAATATTTACATACAACTGGAAGGGGCAGAGAAAGAATTCACAATTACAAGTTTATAACAATGCTCTAAGAAATGGGTAGGGGCCATATCTTCCTTTAATTTTAACAGGGAAAACTAAGCCTCTTATTTTTAATTTGTATTCAACCTTAAAATATACATACCATAATTCCATCATCTAAGATGGTTTGTGAACAGGACCACCTGTGAGGTAATGATTATTTTAACTACTCTTAAAATTCTAAAGAGGTATTAAGCTTGGACAATATAAGACTGAACATTTAAATAAATGAATGAGTGAATAAAGGAATTGAGGAATGGATGAAAAAATACCCTTTCCTATGAAGGGAATTCCATCATAGGTGAGCTGTCCCACTTCTCATCCATGGACTTCATTCTTGGATAGAAGAGATTTCTGTCTGATAGAAAGGCCCTTTCCACCAGTGAGATTCTTAGAGTATTTAGATGATGTTCAGGGACACATGGGTTTAAATAAAGCAGGCATGTTGGAACTACTAGTATTCTCTTGCAACAAGAGATTCCAGTCACTGGGACAAAGATATTTCAGAGTTTGAGGTACAACTACTGGTAGAATTTATTGCCATTCTGTTGGAAGTTTGCTATAGCCATTAAGGCTTTTCATATAAGCAACAAAAATTCTAAATGACCAGAAATACAGAAAATAAATTAATCTGAGATCTTTTGAAATACTGTCATACAAGACTATGTAATTATGAAATTAACACAATGCCCCAGAAAGTGATAACTTGTATTTACTCTGTGTGGGTTCTTATTTAAAAAGAAATAACACTAAATTAAAAATCAAACATTTTAACATACTTCAGAGAAGCTACTCAATAACCAGGTAAAACACATTTCTGAAGGCAATGTTTTAAGTCAACTGTCAAGATCACAAAAATTTTAAGCCTTACCACATTTCTTTGATTATTCATGGATTATTTACTCCTATGTTTTGCTGCTCCAAAATAATGCATCCACTCAATAAGATAGTTCAATAAATTATTTCCAAGGTTGTTATGGGAATAACCCTTGTGAATCTTTCTGAATCAACCTGTGCCTTATCTTCTCTTACACAAAATTCTGGATTATTTTTCCACTGCTTAGCTATTTGCTTTATCTGCAATAAGAAAAAAAATACTGTTTAATGAGCAAAAAACAACAACAATAACAACAATAAATATGTTTAGGAGCAAGTAAATCTATTACTGGAATAGTGATGCAAAAATATGACATCAGGCTTTCTTCTGAATTGTAATAGAACAGTAACGTTAGCTATTGAATACAGTATTTGAGCTAATCTTCCTTTTTGCGTAGACTGATGTGGCTAATATAACTACTTTTTCAAAGTTTCAAAGAGCCACTTTCCAAAGTATTTCCAAACTATTTAAATTTCAAATTAAAATTGACCAAACAAATTTATTGGAAATGTTAAAACATAAACTGAGGCATATTAAACATTTTAGGAGTTTATTTGAGCAAAAATTGATCTAGTCTAGCAACGCTAAAGAAGTTATCAGGAGCACTCCATTGACAGGAACTTGGAGAAAGACTTCTATAGAGAAAAGGTGTAAGCAAAGCAAGGAAACTGTTTGATTGGCTGTAGCTTACAACTTAAAACAACAATTGATTGTTTATGATTGATTATTCTTAGGTTTTGATTTCATAACCTTGGGGCATTTATTTACAGGCTTAGAGTTTGGTTTACTTAGTAGGTTGCCATGGCATTAGAGCCACCTCAGGCTAATAGTCTCTTTGTTTAATTATTTTAACAAAAATTAGTCCGTAAGCCTCTCTGGAACAAAAGGACCATCTTTATTCTATCATTTCAAACATTATTTATATTGCCTTAATATTTTAATGAGATTTTCTTCAAGCTAGTGTGGTATTTGGAATGTATTTCTTGACTGATCATAAAGCCTATCTTAAGCCTAGCTCCTAGCAGAGGACTTTGTCCACATATGCTCAGAAAACACTGAATAGATGAGAGACATATAAAATCTTTGAGATTGTAAACTTTGAGGAATTCTTAGGAAGTCTGGGGAGTAACATATTTTCTGCAGTAATAATAGGCATAGATAAAAATCCCAGAAGGCAGTTGAGAAATCTTCTAAAGTGATTTCATTTTCAGGCAAAGTTATCTATCTAAAAATAGACTCGCTTTACTTTGTGGAACTTTCCCAGGTATAGGAAGAGAATCCCAATGACATTATTAAACATATTGCCTAATACTTTGCCATTCTGGGTATTTTCTTATTTGCTTTATGTGGGTATGCACACTGCTTAAACTAGAAAGCTTTAACATATACAAATAGCATTCCATTGGGTTTGTGGTTGAAATAACTTCCAAATAGAGATGCTCAAATCAGTATTGTAGTGGATAAAGTATTTTAATCAAAGTGGTGCGTACACAGAGTTAACATCTCACCAGTGACTAAATTGCTCATATCTATAAATATGTCAGTTTTCTACCCAACCCTTTCACCACCACCACCAGACCTACTTTTCATCTTTTTTCTTTTTTCTTTTTTTTTTAGATTTTTATTTATTTATTTGAGAGAGATCACAGAGGGAAAGAGAGAAGCAGACTCTCTGCTGAGCAGGGAGCCCAACATAGGGCTCAATCTCCTGACCCTGAGATCATGACCTGAGCCAAAATCAAGAGTCAGACACAACTGACTGAGCCACCCAGGCACTCCAGTGTACTGGAGTTAACTAATTAACTAGTCATATATTGGGAAATTAAACTGGTACTGTATAATATTGATAAATTAAGCATAGCTATATAAATACATTATTTAGGAATATTTAAGTTAATACCTGAAGAAACAGCCAAAAAAGTTGAAAGATCCTGTCTTTAAGGAGGTCTGGTAATGAGGCGCCTTCAGCTCGGGTCATGAACTCAGGTTAAGATTTTCTCTCTCTGTCTCCTCTGCCCCTCCCTCACTCTCTCTCATAAAATAAAAAAATAAAATAAAATAAATAAAATAAAAAATACTACTGTACACCTCCCTCACTCACTTCTGCTCCCTCCTTGCTCTCAGTTTATTTGGTTAAACAATAGTCAGTGTTTACATTTTTAAGACTGCAACTCTTTTCCATGCTGAGCTGACCAAAGCAATGAACTAGACTATCTTTTTCACAAAGAATGTTTAACTTTTTCATTTGCTTAGTTATCCAGGTATTTATTAATTTTAATGATGACTGATATAGTTTTCACTAATTTCTTTTCCCAGTTTTTCAATATATCTATCAAATACCTAAAAATATTTTTTTCAAATGTTCAAACTCATCTTAGGTCCATTTCCTTTCCCAGGAAAGGATTCTATCTAGGCCTGAAATAAAACTGTCATCCTTGGATTTTCCTTTACCAGTTTTCTATGTTGGATCACCTACTACCTAAATCCTAGGTCTTACTTATTCTGAGTTTATTTCTGTATTTTGCTGATACTTACCCTTTATTAGGTTCCTAAGAAAAGATATATTGGGAATATATATTTTTGCCCATGCACATTAGAAAGTATCTTTATTCTACTCTCATACTTGATTGATAGTTTTGCTGGGTATTGATAATTTGGCTTGTTATTTTTATCAAATATTAAACTATTTGCCCTCAGAGATTTGAAAATATTGCTTCATTGTTTTCTAATTTCCAGCATTATTTTTGAGAGAATTTAAACTGCACTTTGGCTTTCAGTTATTGTTTGTGACCTGTCTTGTGTCCATCACTCTTTGGATCTTCTCTTTATTCCTTTATTCAGAAAATCTTTATGGTTTTCTGAAATGTCTTAATTATGTGCCTTGTCCTGGGTCTGCTTTCATTGACAATATTAGAAGGAGTGTGACCTTTATGGAAAGGGGGGAATCACAGTGAGCTTCACAGGAAGAATTAGGAGCCCCATGGACCTAGCTGCTCTGAATAAGATCACCATCTCATTTGCATGTCACAGCTCATGCTTCTAATCACCATGCTTTTCAGGGGTTCTTGAGGCAATTGTCTTACTGTTTATGGTTTGTTTCTTTTTTGCTTTATCTTATAACTGGCTCAGTTCCATCTTAAGTTAATTACCAATCCTCCTTCTAATATCCATCTTTCGAAATTGTGTTAAAAGCTTTCTTTTGTTTTTCACATCTTCCTCAACTTTATTTTACTTTTTGTCTAACACTTTATTATTTCTTTAATTTTAATGAAGTTTGAGTAGGTATAGGAGATAAACACAAGAAGCCAGTCTACTATGCTTAAGCAGATGTTGTAATTTAATTTTTAAAAGAGAAGAACCAATGTACTTAAACCTTCCTAATGCTAGCCTTAAAATACGGTACTTCCTATCTGGCCCCCAAATAAAAAGGAGGGTAGAGGGCCATAGTATGGAAACTTTTAAAAGAAGAAGTCTTTCTTCAATACCCCTGCCTTTCTTCCGCTACTATTCCTGTGCTCCTTGGCATTTCCCCTCCTTTCCTAGGAGTTATTTCCACTGTTTATGTTGCTTTTGTTTTAAACAATTTTATTGTACTTCTTTTTTTTTACCTCCTTGAACATATTTTCTTCTACTAATAACTACCTCTAGTAATCTTACTTCATATTGCTTTTGTCTCAAGCAAATGCTGCTGTATTTATCTAATTTTAAAAATACTAGACTGTGTACCAAAGAGACAAAGTGAGTAGTGTTTCATAGCATATTTGTAAATGTCATTTAAGTGAGCTCCTCATTTCTTTATTCCCAAGTGAGACAAGACATCTCAGAAAAAAGAGACCAATGTGTTTCCTCACTTGGCCAGATAGTATAGCAATGATGAGAATAGAAATTTAAGTATTTGATCAGAAAAATCTCCTTTATCATGCACAGCCAACCTTCTTTTCCTTTGGTCCCATCATAAAAAAAGACAACATAATGATAAATAAGTAGAGCCAACATTTCTCACAGCAATAAAACTGTATTAAGTTTATACTGAAATTAATCAGGTGTGAAATAAAGTGCTAAATAAGTTATTCACACAGATTTTTGTGGGCTCCGATTCAGTAGAACATTATTCTCACAATGGTACCTTATGTTATTATAAAGACAATTGAGCTAAAAATAGATTAATAAAAGTGCCATGCAAATATAACGGAATCATGTAGGCTCTTTATTGTCTAACACCCACTGTATAATAATAATAAACCCTTGTGTTTATAGGTTGGTTTTCTCTAAAGAACTAAAAAAACTTTCTAGACATAGTCTTTTTTTTTTAAGATTTTTTATTTATTTATTCGACAGAGATAGAGATAGCCAGCGAGAGAGAGAACACAAGCAGGGGGAGTGGGAGAGGAAGAAGCAGGCTCACAGCAGAGGAGCCTGGATGTGGGGCTCGATCCCATAACACCGGGATCACGCCCTGAGCCGAAGGCAGATGCTTAACTGCTGTGCCACCCAGGTGCCCCATCTAGACATAGTTTTAATATGAATGTTTTGCAATTACAAAAAGACATGAAAAAAACAGAAAACACATATGGTGTCAAAGAGCAGTTTTACTTGCTCATCACCTCTTTAATAAGGAAATTGTGTTTCTGCAACAAAAATACTAGGTATTGTAGAAATGATTTTAAGTGGTTTTTAATGTCACCTAAAGCAAAATCTACATAACCAGTTGTGTTTTTAAATAATGAGCTACTAGTGTTAGTGACACACTTTAACTGGTTTAACTTAGTTCAACAATCTCCCTTTTCCACTCAACCTTTTCCCATCTCTTACCCCCTAGATATCTTATGTTCTGTCTTGAACCTGGAAAACAGGTCGTGGGTCTTCAACTTAAAAAAATTAAAATGACACTATTTACTCCCTATTGTATTTCCTGGGCTACAATAGGCATTAAAAAGGCCCAATATACTGGGGAGTCAAAGATTGCTTTGATCATACGTGGGCAATGATTTCATGTGTCACACTTACTAATCTCCACCACAATACCTGCCTACCACTATTCTTTTAATTTTGGAATTATTGGTATTCAAGATAGACCTCCATTGCATTCTCTAAATTTAGCATTTGCCATGTCCCCACATCCTCCAAACAATCAAAACAGCTGCTTCCACTATTTGGCATGGCAAGGATGCATCAGTCTCCTAGTGATTAAATGGACACAACCAACGATACTTAAATTTGAATTATATTATTAGGACCCAGCAACAAGAAGCTGAGAGTGGGCTTCTGGATCTAGAGTTTTATCTGGAAGTAGGAGAGACTCGGACAAGGCTAAGTTAGAGCAGCTGCAAGACTAAAGCAAATGTCCTAGAAGAGGACCAGCATCGGTCACTTCCCATATAGTGTTAATCAGTGATACCCCAGGAAGCAGCATCACCCAGCAGAGCACTCTAACCATATGCCCAGTTAAGGAAAAATATTTTTGCCCTTTCTCCATAATCCCTTCTCCCTGAATCCAAATTTAAGATGCTAGAATCAGAGGCATGATAAAGGGTAAAATAGCAAAACAATTTTCTTACCCTTTCCCTGACTCAGGTTCTAGCTGGGAGGAGATAAACTGGAGTAAGATTGACTGAGATTTTTAATAACTGTAAATGACTGGAAAGCTATAGAAATCTGCTCAGATATTCTTAGGAAATGTGTTACCCATCAGGAAAATAAGATTTAACTTAGTTCTGGTTGGGGCAGTGACTGGTGAAAAAAGTAAAATAATTTCATGTTATGTTCTACTGAGCTAAACATTTTAACATCCTTGTTACACAAATCTCTTCAAAGCTTTAGATAGTGAGGCACAGTTATAGTGATGGGTTACTGTGTTCCTTAGTATTTGATTTTTTAAAACTCAGAGAAAGCTGTTAACTCATATAATGGCACAAGTTATGATCCAAAAGGATATTACACCAAACTACTGCTGAATATAAATCTCTGACTGCTTACAGAAGTGCCTAGATAAGTAGATTCCAACCTTTTCAAATTATCAAATAAATTAAGGACACCCTTAATTATTTTTCTGTTTTGCATCTAGTCTCCTGTTCTCCAACCCATCTTGAGTTTATTTTTTACTACCTGCACTTTTGTTATTTATTTCTTGTCTATCAAATGTCTCTTCTAACTATTACTCTTAATTATTATCTCCTTGAAAGTGATAACATTGTCTATATGGTTCATGGATATATTCCTAGCTCCTTGCTTATAGTAGATACTCAATAAATATTTGCTGGTTGAATGTGACCTTTGCCCATACATTTTATATGTAATTTCTGCTAAACAAATGACATTTCATAAGTTCTAAGTATTTTATTTCCCATTAGCTCACCAGGATTGCTACACAGAAATGATGTCCTTCCAGGACAGATCAGAGAACCTTAATAAATCTTTGCTCTATCATGTGCTTAATGTAGAATTTCCCAAATTGGAAATGACTGCTCAGTAAAAATGAGTGATAACTCTTGCCAAAATAAAATGAATGTGTCAGATCAAAACTGTACAGTAAATGTATATAAATGCTGGATGTCAAGATGATGATAATGTTAATTTTCCTCAATTTTCATTTTTATCTGATAAAATGAGCTATAATTTCATTTACTATAACCTTATAGATATTAGTTATGATCAGAACAAGCATCAATATCAAGTAGTACATTATGTTTATCAGGGATATAACATTGGATATATTATAATTTATTAACCTCTCATTTCCAACAAGTTCTTGGAAACAGAATTCTTAACGTTCACCAGAACTATATTTTGTCTACATTTCTCTTCAGTGTTAAATTTGGAAATTATAAAATTTTAAGGAATTTCATGATACCTATTTTGCACCTATTTTCTGTGTAAATCCAAAGCTATTGATTTTTTACAGTCAAGATGACTAAATATGAGAACTATTATCACTCAAATACTTCTGTTTGACCCTTAGTCTAACTTTGAAGGACATCCCCAATGTATACTCAACTTTAATTTGGGAGGGAAAAGGAAAACATAAATTTGAAACCTTTAGAAAACAATATAATCTCTAACACTTATTTTAATTAGAATGTACTAGGGGGTAATATATCCCTACACTAAAATCAATTAAGAAAACCTCTTGACACAAAGTTGATATGTTAAACCAGTCAAGATTCTAACCAGATTCCTACAAGATTCACTTGTAGGAGTATAAACTTAAAGGATTTGAAACCTGGTTGAAATGGATTATATCATTCAGAAAGTGATAAATATAACTCACCATAGGGGGAAAAAATGGAATTAATCAGAATACTTTGGAGTTCTTCTGAACATTTGTCTTAACTCTTGATGGCCACTAGATGGCACCTAGTATTTGGCAACCATAACACTCCTTTATTTCTAGAGCTTAAAATAACTATAGCACCAGGTCAGTTGTGACAGAGCAAAAATTAATCCAGCCACGGACATGTAACACTCCCTTGTCAGATATCTAAATTTAAAATGCATGTGATTTTCTGGTCACACACGAAAATATATAATACCTTGTTATTGTTCCCAGGTGTTCTAACTTCTAAAGGAATTGTGAGATTTAAATATTCTTAAATAAGGTACTTGATTTGCATCATTCTAAGGTAGTGATTGGGGCCATGTTGCTCTAAATATGCTTCATTCTTTAAGCATTCATTTTATTTTTCCAAGTCCAAATAGAGTTATCATTTAAAATTGATGTTCTAAAATTAAAAGTCAGTTGTGACCAATACTACCCTTAAAGGATTTAGACTAATAGACCCCTGTTTTATTCATTTATTAATTCTTTAAAAAACATTTTTGAACAATATCTATGACAAAACAGTGTGCTGTGCACAGTAGCATCTGAATGTACTCTGTTTATCTTTCTGGAACCCTTCATTATGAAATAAGAAATGAAAATTAAAAACCACCCATTTAAATGCTTATCTAATGCCTATAGCTTGTCTTAGAGAATGGCAACATTCAAGTGATTGTAGATTTCATCAGTGAATCTAGAATAAGTTTTAAATTAAAAGAAGGGGTGCCTGGGTGGCACAGCGGTTAAGCGTCTGCCTTCGGCTCAGGGCATGATCCCGGTGTTATGGGATCAAGCCCCACATCAGGCTCCTCCGCTATAAGCCTGCTTCTTCCTCTCCCACTCCCCCTGCTTGTGTTCCCTCTCTCGCTGGCTGTCTCTATCTCTGTCAAATAAATAAATAAAATCTTTAAAAAAAAATTAAAAGAAGTTATTTTTAGGGTAAAACAAGAACACAGGATTTTTTGTTTAAGTGTTAACTGTTACTACCAAGATGTTATTGTGTTTTCATTCACATGGTTGTATATTTTCTTTTTGTTGTTCTTTGGGGGAGGTTTTTTTGGTTTTTAATTTTTTTAGTATAGTTGGCACACAATGTTACATTATTTGCAGGTATACAACATAGTGACTTAACTTCTCTATGCATTATGCTATGTTCACCACAAGTGTAGCTACCATCTGTCCTGCTATATCATTATTACAATCTCATTGATTTCATTCCCTATGCTGTGCCTTTTATTCCCATGATTTATTCATTCCATAACTGGAAGCATGATTGCATATTTTCACACTGAGGGACAATTTAATTGTGATATGGCCAAGGAAAAAGAAATATTCTCTTGCCTTTAGAAACACCATTTTCTCTTGCTTCTTCATCTTTATTTCTTTTACATTTTTTATCTTTTCTTATCATCTATTTTGCTGGCTCATTTCCTTTGCTATCTTCTTCTCATTCACCACATTCTCTTCTCTTCCTGCATTCCCTCAAGTTACTCTCATCTATTTCCATGGCTTTGGCTAAGAGATATGCATAATAAATTTCTCTGTTCCTCCCATGAAGCTTTTCTAATGAGCTCTAGATTAGATATAAATTTGCAGAGTATACCACCTGGATATTTCATGAACAACTCAAAATCACCATACCTAAAACTGAAATTTTCATCATCCTGTAGAACCCACTCACCCTTTTGAATGATCCACCCATAAACCCAAGCCAGAGACCTGGAATTCCTCAGACTTCTCCCTTTCCCTCGCCTCTTACATCACTAAGTCCTATAACCCTTATCTTTTAAATATCTCCTATACCTAATCCCTTCCCTTTATCCCCATTCAAACTTAGTATCGCAAGTAACATTTTCTTTCCTTGTTTGGCCATCTATCTGCCCCTCAGTACTCATCTTTGCTCTCTATCTTGACCCTAAACTTGAGATTGACTGAAATACTCATAGTTCCTCTCCTTTTTATTACTCTTGCCTTTTTATACTGAATGTTTCCTTTGCCTCTCCACTGCTTTGATTCTTTTCCTGGTGAACTTGTATTCTTTTTTCAGGATTTAGCACACCTGTGATGGTTTCCCTGTAATCTCCAGGTAGAGCTGGCCATTATGCCAAATCAGTATGTTGACTCAATGGATATCTATCTGAGTTTTGGTTTTGTCACCAATAACATGAGAAAATAATGCATTTGCATTACTGCATTTTTAAGACCAATAAAATGAATAAATTGCTTATGAAAGTGCCTTGTGTATAGTATTAAGTGTGAATGCCAGGCATTAGTAATAATAGTACCGGTAGTAGTAGTAGTAGTAGTAGTAGTGTTGCTACTCCTATTTACTATTAAATGCCTTCTGGGGGCACCTGGGTGGTTCAGTCAGTTAAGCATCCCACTCTTGGTTTCAACATAGTACTAGAAGTCCTAGCCTCAGCAGTCAGACAACAAAAAGCAATAAAAGCCATCTGACTTAGCAAAGAAGAAGTCATCTCTCACTCTTCGCAGATGACATGATACTCTATCTGGAAAACCCAAAAGACTCCACCCCCAGATTTCTAGAACTCATACAGGAATTCAGCAAAATGGCAGGATACAAAATCAATAGGCAAAAATCAGTCACATTTCTATACACTACTATACAGTGAGACAGAAGAAAGAGAAATTAAGGAATCAATCCCATTTAGAGTTGCAACCAAAACCATAAGATACCTAGGAATGAACCTAAACAAAGAGGCAAAGGATCTGTACTCAGAAAACTATAGAACAGTCATGAAAGAAACTGAAGAAGACAAAAAGAAATGGAAAAATGTCCCATGCCCATGGATTGGAAGAACAAATATTGTTAAAATGTCTATGCTACATAGAGCAATCTCTACATTCAATGCAATCCTTATCAAAAAACCATCAACTTTTTTCACAGAACCAGAACAAACAATCGTAAAATTTGTATGGAACCAAAAAATATCCCAAATAGCCAAAGGAACGTTGAGGAAGAAAACCAAAGCTGGTGGCATCACAATCCAGACTTCAAGCTCTATGACAAAGCTGTAATCATTAAAGACACTATGGTACTGGCACAAAAACAGACACATAGATCGATAAAACAGAATAGAGAACCCAGAAATGGACCCTCAACTCTACGGTCAATTAATCTTTAACAAAGCAAGAACGAATATCTAATGAAAAAAAGACAGTCTCTTCAACAAATGGTGTTGGGAAAATTGGACAGCCACATGCAGAAGAATGGAACTGGACCATTCCCTTACATCATACACAAAAACAGACTCAAAGTGGATGAAAGACACAAATGTAAGACAGGAATCCATCAAAATCCTAGAAGAGAACACAGGCAGCAATCTCTGACTTCAGCTGCAGCAACTTCTGGCTAGACATGTCTCCAAAGGCAAGGGAAACAAAGGCAAAAATGAGCTATTGGGACTTCATCAAGATAAAAAGCTTTTGCACAGCAAAGGAAACAGTCAACAAAACCAAAAGACAACCAACAGAATGGGAGAAGATATTTGCAAATATTTTATCAGATATAGGGTTAGTATCCAAAATCTATAAAGAACTTATCAAACTCAACACCCAAAGAACAAATAATCAAGTCAAGAAATGGGCAGAAGACATGAACAGACATTTCTCCAAAGAAGACATACAAATGGCCAACAGACACATGAAAAAATCCTCCCATCACTTGGCATCAGGGAAATACAAATCAAACCACAATTAGATACCACCTCACACCAGTCAGAATGACTAAAATTAACAAGTCAGGAAACAACAAATGTTGGGAAGGATGTGGAGTAAAGGGATCCCTCTTACACTGTTGGTGAGAATGCAAGCTAGTACAGCTTGCAGTATGGAAGTTCCCCAAAAAGTTGAAAATAGAGTTACCCTACAACCCAGCAATTGCACTACTGGATATTTACCCCAAAGATACAAATGTAGTGATCCAAAGAGGCACCTGCACCTCAGTGTTTATAGCAGCAATGTCCACAATAACCAAACTGTGACAAGAGCCCAGATGTCCATCAATAGACGAATGGATAAAGAAGATGTGGTTTGTATGTATGTGTGTGTGTGTGCATATATATATATATATATATATATATATATATATATAGCAATACTACTCAGCCATCAAAATAAATGAAATCTTGCCATTTGCAATGATGTGGATAGAGCTAGAAGGTATTATGCTAAGTAAAATAAGTCAATCAGAGAAAGGCAATGATATGATTTCACTTATATGTGGAATTTAAGAAACAAAACGGGAGCATAGAGGAAGGGGGAGAAAAATAAAATAAGTTGAAATAAGAGAGACAGACAAACAATTAGAGACTCTTAACCATAAGAAACAAACTGAGAGTGGCTGAAGGGCTGGGGAGATGGGGTAACAGGGTGATGGGCATTAAGGAGGGCATGTGATGTAATGGGTGTTATATATAACTGATGGATCACTGAACTCTACCTCTGAAATTAATAATACACTATGTGTTAATTGAATTAAAATTTTTTTTATAAAGTGAGTACCCTAAGAAGAGCATCTGTATTTTTCTGTTCCCTTCATTAAGATTCACCAAAATGACTCTAAGACATCTGAAGGGGGGAAAAAATCCATAAATGATTTGAGAATGAGAACTTTCCACTCACTTTTTTCATCAGATAAATTTCTAAGAAAGATTCACTTTTTTGAATTACATAATAATATACATAACTTTTTTCAGTTCAACATAATGACACTAACATTTATTTATTTTAATTTAACAACACTAAAGTAGGGATTTAAAATTAATAAATTAATATGTAGCTGGGTGTTCATAAAAATATATGAGAAGTACAAGTAAAATAATAATTCCACTCAAAGGGAAACATTTATTTACCCTAATGATTTCATACCCACATCATAAAACAGACATTATTACCATTAATAATGAAATTAAGAAAGGGAAAGAAAGATAAGGGGAGTTGATGGCTAGCTCGTTTGAACATTCTAATTTAAGAGATCAATGCTTTAGTCAGTTCAGAAGTGTTAGTAATTAAAATGGAGATAACCAGTGTGACCTCATTATCTTAAGAAAGAAAAAAGAAGAATTTGAGCTGTCCTGAGTGTTATGTCTAGCTCAACCTAAGATATTATTGTTCAATTAAATAAATTATTCATGAAAGTGTTATGATCATAGTTCTGAAAATTTGGAGTATGTAGAACAAATGTTCTAAATCACTCATAACCTGCTATGCATTATTGCTTTGATGAGTTTATCTCCAGAATATTTTCTCTTGCTAATTGTGCCAGAGACTCTCAGTTGTCTCCCAAACTTACTTTCTTGCTGGAAGATCACTTTCCACAACAGAGGCTGAAAATACCAAAGTTTTGTTTTCCCAGACTTCTTTGCAGGAAGGGTATGTGACCCAGTCCTGGCGAATGAGGGCTGAGGGGTAGTCTGATTAAGGAAATGCACTTATGTCTTCTGGGAAGTATTTTATTTCCTGTTAAAATAGAGATGTGTAAAGATTTGAGGTGAGAAATTTCCAGCCATCTCACGATCACGAGATGATGGCCAAGAGAAACTGACACAGCACTGACATTGTTGAGCCAACACTGAAACAGTGCACCTCTAATGAAGTACATACTTAATGAATTGAGAAAAAAGAAGCACTTAGTTTACACCACTTTTATTCAGGTATTCTGTTACCTGAAGCCAAAATACATTGTATATGACATATATGTTTATATATACAATTATGATCACAGTATGTATAAAATTTTATATCTTCTTTTTGTGACATAGTATTTCATTATCATTTTCTAATTTGATACATTCTCCTCAAAATTATTTAATGGCTGTATAATGCAACATTGTATGAATGTATTATAATGAGAATTTCCACCAGCTTCACAAATATTATGGCAAATGATAAATGAAATGAAATCATATTAAGACTAATACCTCCAGTTCCAGTATTTTTGAACCCCTACTGCTTATCTGATGCTCAGCAGGGAGTCTGCTTGAGATTCTCTCTCTCCCTCTGCCCTTACCTCCCGCTGGCATGTGCTCTTTCTCTCTCTGTCAAAATAAATAAATAAATCTTAAAAAAAGAAAAAAAGAAAAAAAGAACCAAGTGTACGGCAAATACCTCATAACCTTGAAGGAGGCAAAAACAATGTAAAGGGGCCTTGAAAACAACATCACAACAGCCAGAGAAAGTTGCAAAGTGTCTTGCTGAGTCCAGAATTTTAAAATGATTGAAGAAATATATGAAAAAATAAAAATTGTAATTAAGTAATGGAAGTATAGTATAGGCTAGGAAAAGGAAAGAATGGGGAAATAATGATAAATAACCTAAGAGAACTTCTAAAAGTGAAAATAGTGTCAGCGATGTTAAAAACACAATGGATGAATGAAACCAATTCATGATAAAATTTTAGCAATCTAAGACTATACAAGGGCTTCTTAACCAGATAACATGCATCTACCAAAAATATACAGCAAAGTTAAGTTGACAGTGGACAATGTACTGGGAAATGTTAGTTACACACTTAATTGAGATCATGATCAGGAATCACACATCACAAATATCTGGAAGCACCAATGCCATGAAGGATGGGGCAATAAAACCAACAACCTGAATTTACACCTGAAGAAGCAGAATTAATAGAATAACTAGAATGAGACTTTTAAATAAGTAAAACTACTATCCTCAAAGAGGTATTATAATATAAAAAAAGGAGCAGATAGTTAAAGAGAAGCTACTTGATATTTAAAAAAACAGAAGCAAATATTTTTGCATTTATATTTTATGTAAAATATTTTATATTTTAAGCAAATTATGCTTAATGAAATAACATTTTCCTGAACTCAAAAGCTGCCATAGTTATTCTATTTTCTCTCTTTTATTTCTCTACTGCTTTTTTTTTTTTAAAGATTTTATTTATTTATTCGACAGAGATAGAGACAGCCAGTGAGAGAGGGAACACAAGCAAGGGAAGTGAGAGGAAAGAAGCAGGCTCACAACGGAAGAGGCCTGATGTGGGGCTCAATCCCATAACGCCGGGATCACGCCCTGAGCTGAAGGCAGACGCTTAACCGCTGTGCCACCCAGGGGCCCCTCTCTACTGCTTTTTTTAAAGCCAATTTCAGCTTTGCAGATTAGGAAATGAAGAGGGGAAATCATGAGGATAGCAGAAGAAGTAATAGAAATCAAGAACAAATCCAGCTGTCTTAGCTTTAGTAAGGAGAAAATTAAAAGCACGAGTGAATAATTTGTCCAAGGTCACATAGTCTCTTATAGGGAGCAAGTGTTGAGATTAAATTTTTTTAAAAAAGGAAGAAAGAAAAGTAGTAGAGAACACCAACTGATCTCATTTGTCATTCTTCTGTCTACCATCTCAGACCAAGTTTCCAAAACTATATGGGAATCATTTCTGTAATTCTTAAGTTAGATGAGTTTCATTTGGGGGAGAGGTTGTGATTTCCTGTTAAAAAAGGTGTTCTGATCTTTGTTAGGTGACGGTTAAAGTGGTTTGTTGGTTCTCATGGTTAAGTGCCATTTATTTACATTCAGCGATAAGTTCTCTATCACCAGAGACTCACTCAGAATTTTTCCCAGTTCTACCACATCTATTCTTCAGGGTCTTATGGCAACACCTTTGCAGGATGTATAATGTTATACACAGAAAATCTGAAGCAGTAAAAACATCATCAGTGCTAAGCCTATCCATTAAGGACCTCTTTAATTCTTACTTTGCTTTTTCTCTTTGACAGATGATGATAAGAAATGATATATTCAACACCATATTCATAATAAAGGCCTATGGTTTGCAATCAGACACCAGAGAAAATCAGTTTATATTTGACGGCTCAGTGCCACCCCAGGGTCACAAATGATTATGAGGGTCAAAAGAAAGAGGCCAAAGCTATTTTCTAACTTACATCCAATTCTTTTTCTTTGTAAGATACAAGTGTCATTCTTTTCAAATATTTGCACTTCATAACTTGTATGTAACACATATCTAAATGTAAAACCAAACAAAGATACCTTATTTCCATTTTGTCTAATGATTTCTTGCGTTCTAAAATGCCTGTGTTACCATTTTTGACAAATTATAAACATTATTTTTCACTATAGTTCCAAACATATTTAGGAATGTGGGTTTTATTAAGCCTGGTCCATCATTTCATCATTTTTACAAGCCATTTGATAGAATCTTCAACTTCCAACCCATCTAAGCCTGGGGGGTAACAATGAGCAATGACAGGAGTAATTGTAGTAATGAAAGGTATTATCGGTCCTGAGCTTCTTTACAAAACCTCATAGTTCATATCACAGTCTTTTGAGACAGCAGATCTGGGTCTTCCATTTGTATCCATGTGATCTTTACCAGCACTCTAATTTGTTAAGCCTAGGTTCCATAATTTGTGGAGTGGGCATATTGATAATAGTACCTACTTTGTAGTTGATCTAGAGGTATTAAGAAAATAATAAAACATATGTAATATTTAGCAAGTTTCCTGGCTCACAGAAGGAAATTTATCAAGTTTTGATGCTGTATTATCACCATCATCATGACCACTGTAACTGCCCTATCCCCAAGGTGGTCTCTTCCAATAACAGGATTATGGAGTGCTTAGATACCTTCTTCTTGGTAGCCATTATAAGCATTCTGCAGAAATGTATGCTCCCCTCTGTCTACTTCACAGCTATTATTGCATGACAGTTGCTGATGACACTGGACCTCATGACTTTGCCAGTTGCCACAGTTGGAGCCTGCCAATGTCACTCAAGTTACCGTCCAGCTACTGCCAACACCACTCACATTTATTTTGGCAGGTCTCCTCCACGTCTCCACCAGTGGTGTTCTTCTCACTAAGCTGCTTTCAGAAATGTCTTGCTCCCTTGGTTTTTAAACAATGTTACTGTCCTATTAGTGTCTTCCTTCCTCCTCCTCCCATAACAATGATAAATGAGAAAATCTCTTTGTAAGGACATTGCTCATAATCTAGCAAAGGAGATGGACATATTAACAACTGGCTATAAAACAATGTGATAAGTTTCATTTGCTATAATCTTACTTGCTTTTCTTTTCCCTCTTGCATGATGTTTATGTTTCTGTCTTTCCAGTTCTCCTGTCACAATCATAGGCCAGATCATAGGCTTAATTGTCTAATTTCCCTTCCAGTTTCTAGATTCTCCCTTCTCCTTTTCATCCAACATGTCACTGTTAGATTAATCTCTCCAATGGACTACTTTAATCAAGAGATCTTCTACTGATTACTAAAGAGAGGGGGGCCTTTAAGAAACAAAGAAATTGGATTCAAAAGGTTTTTTTAAAGTAGTAGATATGATTAAACACCACTGGCATTTGAGAGAGTACATTTCTTACCATCCCACCCTTACCTAAGTTGGCGGGCGGTTTACAAAAGCATTAAAGAGATGGACTCCTCCCTCCATCTACTGAATGGTGCTTCACAGCTATCCTCCAGAGCAGCTGGCTCATCAGGATGGACTGCTTAGGGACCAATTGAAATGTAGGCTGGTGGGCAAACTCCTCAAGTCACTGACTTACAGTTGAAATTAAAAGGTTTCTCTCAGGGCCCCTGGGTGGCACAGCGGTTAAGTGTCTGCCTTCGGCTCAGGGCGTGATCCCGGCGTTATGGGATCGAGCCCCACATCAGGCTCCTCTGCTATGAGCCTGCTTCTTCCTCTCCCACTCCTCCTGCTTGTGTTCGCTCTCTCGCTGGCTGTCTCTATCTCTGTCAAATAAATAAATAAAATCTTTAAAAAAAATAAAATAAAAGGTTTCTCTCTTTAGCAAGCCCCTTCCTCCAAACACAGAACCCAAGATCTCCCTATTTCCGTTTGTACTGCTTATCAAACTGTTATCTCTTGTCTCTAAACTCACTATTCTATGCTAGGCTTTGTGATGCTAGTGCTCAGATTCCACAAAGAATATTTCTACATTTCACCTCCATGGTGAAGGCTCTTGTGCTCTGCCAATAGAGCACACTAGAGGGATTCTGCTAGGTTACTTCAGGAAGAAGAGCCTTGCTCTCTTCTCTTTTCCTTCTTATTCCTCTGAGTGTCATCCTAGCAGTGATCCTTCATCTGGACAGTGGGGATTCCTTCCTGTAAAAGCAGCTGAATCTGGTTTGTAGATTTTTGCATACTTGCAAATACAGATTGATCATGGCCCCCCTTCTCCACCATGAAAAACAATACCAGCAGTATGATAGCTCTTCTTCGGATGTTTGGGTTTTAGGCTCATGGGGATGCTCTTCTGTAGTCTGAGTCTCAACTCTATGGAACCCTTCTTCTAAATTTTAATGATTGAAACCACTTCCCTTCTTCCCCTTTAGCAACTCATCCTGCAGTTGCTAACTCAGTGACACCTTAGAGTTCCCTGTTAGCCTATAGATTATCTAGTTAATGAGTTTCTACTGAATTAACAATTCTTTATATTAAATTTCTCTGTTCAAATAACTGGTGCAGTTTTTGTTGTCTGACTGGAGTCTGACTGATACACCATAATTAAGCTATGAGTCTGATGATCCTTTTTGCCTCATCCTAATTTCTCCAGAAAATGTAGAGTTGAGTGTATGTACATCTAGCCATTCTGTTAGATGGTGGTGAGACTTAGGGAGACTACATGTATTTTATTGTCGCTCTGCCTATAAATTTCACCAATGAACCTGCTTTACACCTACAACATGTTTCATTTGTAGAGTTTGTCCCATCTGTGGCTTAACAAACAGAAGCAGGTACAGTATAGGAGTCATAGAAGATATCCAGAAAATGTTTTTGAATGAGTAAATTAAAATCCATTAGTTGTTTTAAGGAGAAAAATTAAGATGTTAAGTTGCTTGGAAGTGTCTCAGACAAATAATGCAAGTTTCTGTTGTTAATACCAGCTCCTTCTGAGAATCTTGACAAGATCAGCCCCAAATGAAGGGACACCTTCTAATAGGCTCTGCACATATAAGTCAGTGTTTTAGGTTATCAAACTATTTTTTCTCAGCTCCAAGTACACCCTTCTACACTCAAATACACTCTGCTTTTCTGCTCTTTTCCTCTTCTTTTTTTTCTGCTTCAGGGTTGGTACCAGCACTAGCTCAAGTAATACCTTCTGAGTATTTTGATTTCCTGCTCTGCAAGTCCCTACCTCCAAGTTTAAGGATCGGTAAACCTAGCCTCATTTCATTTTGTTTGCAAACCACATTTCTACTTTGCCAGCTGGCTCCCTGTTAGGTTCTTTCAACAGAGGGTCCTACAGAGAAACTAGAAGCCAGGATGACAAGAGGAGAAATTTTCTTATTCCTGTTTGCTTGTTTCTATCCACATCTCTACAACAAGAGTTCTTCACCCTGGTAGTGGCCGTTGGTTCTTTTCTCTCCCACATTCCTTGAAATAGACTCATGTAATCCCTACAAAATACTAGCATCAATTGGTAGGCACCCTTTCTTAGAAGTCTGAATTCCAATTCCTTGGGCAACCTTCTTTATGATCTTAAGATACCAGCACCATCTAGATGACCCTCCCTCTTCAGACGTCTGAATTTTAGCTCTGTAGGATCTTTCTTCCATGTTCCTGAGGTACCATCACCAGCTAAGTAACCCACCCTGTTCAAAATCCTGCTCTTACCTCTGCAAGTTACTTCCTCCAAGCTCCCGAGGTACCAAACCAGCCAGGCAATATCTCGTTGGCATTTTGGGTCCCAGCTCTTTGGGGTCCCTTCCTAAGTTTTATGATTCTAATAACTCAACTTCTGTATAACCTCCATATTTCCCTTCTGTATTTTCTATCCTCCTTTGCTGATTAGTCAACATTCTATATTAATATTTATCTGTTAAATGAACCATGCTAAATAATTTGTTCTTCCATCTGGATCCTGACTGATATAGTCACATTCTTGGTACCAAATAATGCCATCATTATTGCCACAGCTAACTGGATAGAGGGTGAATTCTGGTCCCAAGAACTCAGGCCACAAAGGCAGATTGCCTGGCTCCATATCCCAAGTCTAACCCTTGCTAGCTCTGTCAAATTGAGCAAGTTACTTAAGCTCTCTGTGCTTTTCTTCATTTATCTTAATAGGATAATAATAACACCTTCATGAAGTTATGAGAATTAAATTAACTGATACATGTAAAATACTTAGAATAATGATTTTCAATAAGTATTAGCTATTATATTGTAGGGAAGAAAAATAATTTTCCTTCTAGTCTTCTAGGTTCTTGGCTGAGAACCCCTGGTAATAAAGGATGGAATAATAGGGGAAAAATAGAAGTTTAATGACCTTTAACCTTCTGTATACATGGGAGATACCCAAGAAAACTGAGTAGCTCTCCCAAATGGTCCAACCTACCACCTTAAATACAATTTTCAGCTAAACACAAAAGATGTTGGGGGTTGAGAGAGGAAGGCCAATTATGGGAAGTTACCAGGAAAGGCACAGTAAACAAGGGTAAAGTTATGTAGATTTAAGTTCTTACCTTTTCATTGAAAAGAGTTTCTAGAGGTTTGGTCCTGCTTTTCTTCCTGGTTCAGAGAGAGAGACTTCTTTACAGATGGATATTTCCCTTATCAATGTAAGTGTCTCTTACAAAAGGGTAACTTCTGATTGGTTTTCTAAGCTTCTCTAGGGACTACTGCTTTTAAAAAATGAAGCATGGGAGACCATGGACTCTGAGAAACAAACTGAGGGCTTCAGAGGGGAGGGGGGGTGGGGGAATGGGATAGACTGGTGATGGGTAGTAAGGAGGGCACATATTGCATGGTGCGCTGGGTGTTATACGCAACTAATGAATCATCGAACCTTGCATCAGAAACCAGGAATGTACTGTATGGTGACTAACATAATGTAATAAAAAAATTAACAAAATAATAATAAAAATAAAAAAAATGACGAGCTCAAAATGATTCTTAAGGCAGAGGCATATTTTGGGGTGGTATATTCTGCTCCCCTTTCATACATTATTAAAATATATTTTTGTAAAGAATATGAGCTATAGTAAACATCATTTAATGAATAGCAGTGTGTATAAAAGAAAGAGAATGAGAGAACAGGAGAAACAGGGGAGGTGAGTAAATACTGTACTGAGTGTTAGGTATACAGATTGCTCTCAGACAACTAGACCTATAGCATCTTGAATGAAAATGAAATCTCCTACCCACCCTCATGTCTCTGCATTTTCCTGACCTATCTGCAAAGAACTTATAATCAATTATACTACAGCATACTAATTGATAGAATAGAAAAATGCAGAAATTCATAGGGTCACAGAAGAAAGGCTGGAGAATGTTCCCTGGAGTTATGATGTAGACAGGAAATCTCAGGAAGAAAGGGGGAAAAGCATATGCAAAGAGCTGGAGAGCACAGTATTTTAGATAAGTGAAAACAGTTATCCTGCACCACAGGATATGTGTGGGATGTGGGAGAAAATAAAGCTGGAGATGTAGACAGATGCCAGACTATTCAGAGTCATGGTTACAAAGCTAAGGAGATTGAAAACTGTGGGGAGTCCTCAATTTAGTCCCTTTCTCGTTATCATGGTAAGGCTGAGACAATGTTTATGAGTTTATCACACTGTTTCATTTTCCTCTTGTGTACACAGGAGACTACATTTCCCAGCTCTCCCCTTTCAAGGTAGATGTGACTAACTGACTAGGTTCAGGCCAGTAGAATATAGGCAGAAGTGGTGTACACTACCGGTGACCCTTGAACAGCCATGGGTTTGAAATCTGTGGTTCTACTTATACATGCATTTTTTCAACAAATATATGTACAATACTGTAAGTGTATTTTCTCTTCCTTATGATTTTTTAAATAACATTTTCTTTTCCCTAGCTTACTTTAAGAATGTACAAAATATGTGTTGGTCAACTGTTTATATCATTGATAAGGATTTTGGTCAACAATAGGCTATTTGTAGTTAAGTTTTGGGGGAGTCAAAAGTTATATGCAGATTTTTGGCTGCATGGGGATCAGTACCCCTAACCCCTACATTGTTCAAGAGTCAACTGTACTTAAAAACCCAGTGTTACTGCTAGGCAGGGGTGGGAAAATCTCTTCACTCCCTCCCTGTTCCAGGAAAGATTCAGCTGCAACTGAGTGTGAAGAGGGTAGAAAATCTGACCTGCCTCCAGCCATCCTCCACTGATCCTAGGAAAAACCATCTTTCACTAGTGGGGAAGCAGAAAATTAATTTATGCCCAGGATTCTGCACTGGTACAAAAAAGATGTCTAAGGCTGCTGGGAAAGTTATGCTTGCTAAATGCCCCACTGACAGAAAACAGTTAGGCTATTATAAATAAGAAGGAAATCTGCCTGCCCTCTAGAATCTATGCTGTGTGGAAGATGCTGCAGACCAAATGTTTGTGTCCCCTCAAAATTCCTATGTTGAAATTTTAATACCCAGTGTGAGAGAATTTGGAGGTGGGCCTATGAGGAATGATTAAATCATGAGGGTAGCACCCTCATGAATGGAACTAGTATCCCTATAAAAGAGACCCCAGAGCACTCCCTCACCAACACCCCCAGGTGAAGACACAATCAAAAGACAGCCATCCGTGAAACAGGAAGCAACTCCTGAACAGACACTGAATCTGCCAACGCCTTAATCTTGGACTTCCCAGCCTCCAGAGCTGTCAGAAATAACTATTTGTTGTTTATAAGCCACCAATCCTATAGCATTCTGTTATAGCTGATTAAGAAGGAGGGAGCTGTCTGCCACTGGATGAGGAACTAGAACCCTGAAAAAGCCCCACCCTAAGGCTCCAGGGTACAGCCCTGTGTAACACTGAGGATGGAGGACATGTAGAAACCACCTCTTCCTCCATAGAGCCATACACTAGTGCTTGAGTAACAAGCAACAACAGTCTCTGTCTTTGGAGGGCAAGAGCAAGGAGATAAATAGGTGAGACAGGTGTGCAGGAAAACCTGACTATAGAGCAGTAATACAGAAAAACTTTGGGCAACCGCAGCTCCTACACTAAACACAGGGTGTAGGTGTCTACTACTGGGATAATTTGAATCCTGTGCAAGGAAATCCAGGTACACCACTGACCACATTGAATCAAGCCCACATTAACCACTGATGAAAGGAGAAATGAATAATTTCTGAACATAAGGATTATTTACCTTGGTTTCTAGTATTCTTTTATACATAACTGGTCTGGAATTCAATTTTAAGAAGTAATGCCCACAAAAGCAGGAAAATATAAAACCTTTCCAAGACATAAAGAAGTCAACAGACTCAGATGTGAGAACTATCAGAGAAAAACTTTGAGTGACTGTATTGTGATTACAGTAGGCCACATGGCCAAGCCAAGATAATCTCCGCATTTGAAAATCCTTAACTTAATTACATCAAAGTCCCTTTCACCAAGTAAGGTAACATATTTACAGGTTCCAGTGATTAGGATGGAACCTCTTGGAGCAGGAAAGGGAAGCATTATTCTGCCTAATACACCTAGCTTCCAAAATTTCAAGCAAATTATTTCTTTAATTGCATTTCAATTTCCCATCTTCTTGTTGGCAGCTCGCTCTCTCCTTTCCTCTTTTCTCTCTTTCTTTCCCTCCCTCTCTTCCTCTAAAATCTCTCTCTTGTTCTTCCTCTCCTCTCTACTGCCTCTACGCCTAGGCATCTGGTTCCTTTTTATGTGTAAGCTTCCCTACCCTCTACTTCATGTCTTATTTTTAACTACATGAATTCTTTTAAATCACTGATCTGCTCATCTCTCTCACTCACATAAAATCCTTGACTGACTTTCTCTTGCCTTCAAGATGAAGTTCCTTAGCAAAGTTCTTTTATCACCTGCCCTTTCCCACCATGTTAGCCTCCTTTATTGGCCCTAATCACTCCTATCCACGTGTACTTAATGTTCCAGCTGTTCCACCCTGCTAGTGGGATTTCTGAACACACCACATTGCTTTGCATGTGGGTGTCTGCACTTTCTGCTCTTCTATTTAAGGTTCCCATCATCTCCTGGTTATTCTTCAAAAGCCAGTGCTGACCTGACCTTTGACCAGGATGACTTCCTTACAGAGATAACGCTTTCTCCTATGGTCATGTCTCATTTTACCTTTTATATATCTTCTTATCATATATATAATTCTAAGTATTAATTTACTTATGTATATTTTCTTTTCTACCCTTTGAGGATATCTAGAGATCAGGAACCATCCATTCATTATTAGCGTGCGGCCACAACCCAGCTAAGTGCCTACCTAACATGCAATAGGTGCTCAATCTCAGTATGAATCTATGTCTGTGGTTTTAGAGAGTAAGATAATTCTCATATAATTAAGGCTTCCCTAGAAAAAATATTTCCTTGATGGTAAAATGAATTTTCTTCACTCACTTTGGGAAAATGTCCTATGATTTGGAAGCTAGAGTTCTTATAATAAGAGGACTGGGTTGATTTATATATCCTGGATTCTAGTCTATTTCTCCTGGTCAGGTAAACTGGTAAGCAGGTCAGGAATTTGTAGACCAAGTGATAAACACTTTTGGGGGAAGTTATAACCAGTATTTATTTATTTGTCTGTTCTTTTACAATGTAATTTTCTCTGCTGTTTTCTGCTTAAGGTGTTTCTAGAAATTGGGAGACACTTCCCTTGAAATCAGAAAGTTATCTCAGCATCATCAGATGGGAAAATGTGGATGGAACCTATAGAAGATGATACACAATATCTTTCCAATATTTTAAAGCAAGTGAAATATGGGTAAAATGAACACCAAGAACAGCATTGAATGGCAAATGAGGTAAGCAGAGAAACTGTTGTAAAGTGGAAAGGAAAAGTCCTGTTTTGGTAAAAGATTAATGTTCATAAAAGCAAGCATTATAGCCCCTTAAAGCAAAACAAACAAAAAGAAAAGAAACAGTAGAAATTTTTAAACGTTTTCTTATACTGCTTTTTTCTTCCTGATTCATGTCCCAGTCACAGGCATATAGTAAAAAAAGAAAAAAACTTTATTTTCCTTCCACTGCCCATTCAGACCCACTCTGTAGGGTTTTTTGCTCTGCTACTCAGATGAAATTGAGAGGAAATCCTGTGACTTTTTGGTCACTCTTAGGTCATAAAAAGTCCTCTGATCACCTCTCGTCACAAAAGGAAAGTCTCATTTCAGCAATTAAAATGTCTAGTCTGTGTAAGATCAAACTTCATCTAAGTTAAAGCTTCTCCTCAGCCCCAGCTGGCCTCCTCTAGGTTGTTACCTGAAGGGGGAAAAGGGCCTTGTGGGTTCCTTCTCTATTTCCTGTATTTCTTTGCAAGTCCTACATAGGTGGTCTAACTTTAGAGTGTGGAATAGTTGGCAAATATTGTCTTGGGGCTTTAGCCAAAACAGTCAGAAATAGTACAATTTTAACATCCTGTTGCATATCCTTGGTAGCACAACTAAAACACACGATTTTCATACACTTTTCAACTCCATATATTGCAAGTTGAGATGGAGAATCCAGGGGCAGGCACTAGAATAATAAAGTAGGCACGTTTACGTGCTTTACAGGAAATACCTAACCACATGTGTCACAATCAACTGTAGTGTTTTCTAAACTTTCCCATCTAAACTTTCCCAGCAACTTACCCTGAATCACTGAGAAAGAAGACAGACCTCTGTAGGTTATGAGGTCTTAGTCTAAAGAGGCATTTTTATTTATGGTATTTCTTAGTAAGTGTGTGTTTTACTAATTAAAGCACACAAACTTTGTATTCTATACCATAATGTCTCTATTTATTTTAGCATAAAAATTACTAGTTTCTTCTAACATTTTCTTAAAATTGACTCACTAGGGATATATACCATATTTAACCTCTAATTCCAGTTAAATTCTAGCAAAATGTCATATTCCCCAGTTTGATAATCATGAAACCTGTAGAAATAATGGTATTCGTGCACTTTAAAGGATGTTTTTGGACTTAGGTTTTCTTGTGTTTCTCTTGTTAATATTAACATTAATGACCATTCAAGCTGTTTTTAGCAGAGGACTTTAAATTCCAAATCAGAGGTGAGCAAATATTTGTTGGCAGTAAACATATTATCCAAATAAATACCTGGACTCTTTTACAGATATTGGTTTTTTCCTTAACCTCTCCTCTTAACATATCCCATTGCAGTCTGATTAGTCTCTAGTTTCTGGAAGCACTCGACTTAAAATAGAAATAAGAATATCTTTGGAAAGGAAAAGGAACCTTTAGAAAAACAACGTTTTACTAGTTCAAAAGAAAACTGGTCCTGCAAGAGAACCAAGCTAAAAGTAGTACTGAGTTGAGAGTACACTTACAAATACATTTTATGCCAGTTGTCCTGCTATTCCTATGGTGGATTAATTTACCCATTAGAGTTATCTATAGTTTTCCATCCTTAAAACTCCACCTATCATGGGAATGGGGGACCCCCTGCATAATTCTATAAGCTCAAAGCTGATACTCTGGTGAGACAGATACTCAAAGATAAGTAGCAAAAAAAAAAAAAAAAAAAAAACCTAACTCCTGTCATTCCAAGATAAATATCCCTGAAGAGTTATTGATGGATACCACACTAGGACTAGGAAATGAATGGCTGTATGACCTAGCTACAAAACTAGAGCTGGAATCAAAGAGGAAGAATAAGAGAATAAGCTGGTTAGCTGGTTCTATGTTTAAAAAACCATGAGTCTCAAAAATCCATGAGATTAAACCTGGAACTAGTGATATTAGTAGTTTACCATAGTGAAAAGTGAACCCAAAGTCTAGAACAGTATTTTCAAAGTTTGAATATCAAAACTTTCTGTATCAGGATCACAGGTGAGGATGGGGTTGACCAGCTTGTTAAAAATGCAGATTTCTAGGCATTATACTAGACCTACTGAATAAAAATTTGAGAGTTGAAAACTATCCCTAGGAGATCCTTATTGATGTTGAAACTTGAGAACCATTGGATTAGGTTCTAATAGATGAATAATATAAAAAGGGGGAAATTATGAATCTGATAGTAAAGGAAACTTTTAGTAATAGTATAAAAGATAAATAATTCACAATTCTCAAATCCATAAGGTTCTGAAAACCAAAAACCTTCATTTTGTTTGTTTGTTTGTTTTGTAATATATTTAGAGATAATTCCTGGCATGATCCAGATGTATTTTTGGCAAAAATTGTGAGATCACATAGCCTCTATCCTGCTTTGCACGCATGTTTGGGTTTGCTGCATAGTTACAGTGGAGTACCCCAAATGGGGTTTAGTATATTATATAAAGTAGATGTACCATATTCTTTTTTTTTTTTTTTTTTTTTTTGAGAGAGAGAGAGAGAGAGAGAGTGCATGTGCTTGTGAGCAAGGGAGCTGGGGAGGGACAGAGGGAGAGAGAGTATCTTAAGCAGGCTCCACGCTCAAACTCACCACCTTGATGAGATCAAGACCTGAGCTGAAATCAAGAGTTGGATTCTTAACTGACTTAATCACCCAGGTGCGGCAGGATGCACCATATTCTGAATTCATAAACACATTTGGTGCAAAGAGTTTCAGATAAGGGAATGGGTACCTCCAGTTGTCCACAAGCTTTTCAATTACAAGAAAATAATGCACCTATATGAGCCTGAACCTACAGCAAATATTAAAAGGACCATTTGTGAAAGTTAAAGGGGAAAGGGAGAAGGAAACGTGAGGAGAGCTTTGGGCTGCAATGTAGATCTAGTACCTCTGGACAGAGAGCAGGAAGGAAGGAGGAGGGAGTGGTGTGTGCTCCAGACTGCAGAGCATCTCTGAGAAGTCTCAGTCAAGGCAATATGCAGTCCTTGAACAAAATTTCCCATTAGAGGAGTCTTGCACTGGACAAAAATATCCTGGCTCTGGTGCCCCTGTCATGCTTATTCATTGGCTAGGAGTAGACTGGGCACTAGTGTGACCTCAACATGAATGTCTGGGCAGATCTGAAGGTACAGCAGCTAATCTCACAGCAGGTTTTCTTTAAGAAAATCTGGGTGATATAACTCAGTGGCCTCCACAATTCCTGCCTTACCAGATGGAGCAGAGCAGCCCAGCAGCTGGGAGCTTTACTTAGGATTGGAGTACTGCAGCAAAATATACTTCGTTGTTCCATAAACTTCTGTTTTATTGGGTATTTTTATCACAGAGTCTAACCGTTTTCTAGCCAATACCTTTCACATTTCTAATTGTCTTTCTCCATATATATTTGTCAAACCATTTGTCTTCATTTAGGATTTAGAAAATACAGTTGCTACAGGTTTTTTTTTTTTTCCTTTTTGACCTATCCTACTCAGCCTTGAGGGGAAAAAAAAAGCCATCAAAGGAACTGTTGGGCTCTAGATCATCTGGAGAAACCTTTAAACATTTGGCTCTCTGGTTTAATTCACATCTGCCCACTCTGTTGCTGTTAAGGGAAAAGAGAGGTCAACCGTCTTTTTTAATAAGGACCACAACCAAGTGGCCCCATCCTTTGCCCTGCAGGGACACAGTGGTCTCTGCCTCTCTATCTCCTGAGAGGAGCCTGAGTTGAAAGAACCTACATGGTTGTCACAAACCAAGACTAGTAAACGAAAGTAGATTTTATAAAGTTTGTTACTAACCCCACCAATCTAGGTGTTGTGCATATCCTCAGAACATAGCTTGGTCTTTTTCTTTAGAGCCAGTTAATGCAGAATTTTCCAGATAAGTCTTATGAAGTACTGATAAAGGCCATTCCTTGACAAGAATAGAGGGATAAATTGGGACTCTGTGTTGACCTCTGTTGATAAGATACATAGATACATTTTGGTTTTCATGGGGACTCTATGGGGTTTAGGTATAAGAAAAGATGGGGAAAAAAGTGTTCACTAGTCAGTGCCCTTGCCTCAGAGTTCAATTCTAATTGTTCTCAAAGATTTTAGCATCACACTCATTACTTATTAAATCTTCCCTCTTTTTTTCCACTTTGCAGATAATTGCTACTTAATTGATACTACCTCTATGCAAACCTAGTCACAAGACACACTGCTAAATAGAGGAATCATTAATCTGCATGTATGTTGTAGATTTCCTTAAAAGGTTGGCTGGAATAAGCAAAGTCATTAGCAGTTTATTTGCAACAGTGCACTTATGAAAAGCTCTGTGGAGAACACATCAACAGTCAGTATGTAACTGAGCAATTAACACAGGACTCCTGTACTTTGGGGTGTTAGCATGGGAGTAAACAGAAGCAGATGTGAAGTGTTTGTACTGTTAGCATGCACGGTCTGTTCTGACATATGCAAATACCACTCATGCTTACAGAACCTGCAACCCCTATCGTACCGTGACCTTACTGATGAAGCCCTATGACAGAAGTACTTCATTTGCACTGGGTGCTATTAATTATTAACAGGCCAATACCACCTTTCCTTGTTATTAGAGCTTAGCAGAAAGCCAGGTAATAAAGCATCACAAACAAGTTGATAACACTCTGGTTCCCAGCTTGCCTTGAGTACAGCTCTCTTGCCAAAAGAAAAAATAGAGAAAATAAAGAACAATTAAGGCCAGAGAGAACAGAAAGGGTCTCAAAAGACTGACAGATGGGATCACCTGTGCAATCCAGGAATGAGTTTGAATAGTTTTCTTCATGGGACTCAGGTAAACCCTGTGATGATTCAGTGGTTTCTATATGAAGGCAGGAGAATTCTGGTCTTGGGACAGGTTTGTACATAAGAACTTAATTTACCATTTTTCCCTTCCTTGACAGGGAGCTGGAAAATTGTTGCTGACTAGAACAATTAAAATTAGAGGGAAATGGCATGACTTTCTGTCCTTGTATCTTTAAAGGACATGTCAGAGTCCTCACCTTTCATATCACTTGCATTCTAGAAAAGAAAGCAACTTTTATGATGTAAAATGTAATTCCTTCCACCTCACTGTCAGTAAATGCTGAAATTTCTCATCGTTAAAGAAATAGGAAGTATTTCTAAAGTCATATATGCATCTCAGAAATGTTAATACTTCATTACCAAAAACAAAAACAGAAACTGCAAAAAGATTATTCTAGAGCCTTGTTATTCTGTAAGTGGGCATCCTATTCATGGGTAGTTTGACAAAAGAAAAATGGTTGATATTAACGGGTTAGGATTTTTTTTTAATTCTCTAAAGTACAATACGATATACTTTTAGAAAAAGAAACAATACAGTATACTTTAGGATGAGGAGGGGAAACTTACCCTCAATTCATTTTATAGGAATATTTTTTTGTGATCATGCATTGCTGGATATATGCATATACTCCAGACTTCTAATGTTTTCCTATGACTGAGCTAGACATAGTTTAAGTGCATCCCATTGGAATGAATTAATTTGAACCGTTAGTACATTCTGCTATAAATATCCTAACATTTACTCTGATCTTATACCAAAACTCTGGTTTTCCATCATCTTTTTGTGTAAGCATCTTACATAAAAGAACCTGACTAAAGCTGTTAAGGTAAGGGGTTGAAACAACATATCTTAGAGTTATTGAATTGAAATCCTAGCTCCTCTATAAAACTTAATCAACTAAATGAAATATGAGACAGATTGCTCACCCCTCAACTTCATCCTATAATGCAATTCTCATATTTGAGGGGAAATCACAAATACTAAATCCTATGCACAGTTTAAATCTTCCTTTCTCATAACCTTAACAATATTGTCTCCATCTTTATTTAATTTGTGTACAGCCTATATTTTTCTAGGTTTTTAAATTGCTGTCCGGAATAAAGCATATCTTTTTTGCTAGTCATGTTCTAGACATACTGAGTATAATATTTAATAAAATAAAATTTACTTTATTTATTAAAACAGTCCTTTAGTTTTAGGAATGTAATCTATCAAGTAAGAAACATTTTCCATGAAAAGAGTCAGAGGAGGAGTGAAAAGAAATAGGAAAACTAGAAAGGTGAATAAGGATTTATTTTGTACAACATACTTTGCTTTGAATGCCTTGGTTTTTAAACTGGCATATGTTCTAATAGAACAGGAATTCTGAAAGGAAATGTTTATGATCTAGGTGATCTATTAACTATGGTGAGATGAGATAGATCTAACCATTCTGAGTCCTGGAATTAGGTGCCTGATTCCTGAGCTGTGGTGGAATGTGTAGAGAGGAAAGAGATGAGAGAAAACTCCCATGGGTCTTTCATGTTTCTCTGTATCTTGGGAGGAAAGCATTTTGTTCTAGACTAAATTTTTAAGGATGTTTGTATGGAAACAGACTTGGAAGATAGAAATGGCATTTCCCTCCAGAGGAAGAGACAGATTTGCTTGCTGTCTAGCATAATAAATATAACGCCTCCTTCCAGGGTATAGTCAGGCATGCTTACTACCCATTATAAAAGATTTGGGTTCCCAAGTTCAGAGTTCATCTCTAGGAGCACAACCCATTGCATGTGCAGTTATCTTCTAGCTCTCTTTGGTTTGCTCTGTGAGAACTTGGTCTCAGTGCCTCGGTACAATATATGTTGATTTTCATGCTAGTTCCTTGCTATGAGTAATTAAGTCTTTGACTTGGAAAAAGATTTCTGACATCTATGATAAGCACCCATAGAACTGTGGCAAGCTAACCTGTTAGATCCCAAGTAAAGTAAAATCTCAGATCCTTCACATTTCTGTATAGTTTGGTGGTGAGGTAATAACAAAGACACACTTTCTAGAAGAGGAAAAGTTAGGGCCTTATGGGGCAATTAATGGTATTTGAGGGAAACCCACAGGAGTCAATAGTAACCATAGCAACCATTGTGTGGCCACCCTGGCAATAAATGATCCTTTGTTTTATTATCTATTAATGAGGAAGTGTTAAGGAGTTGTTTGTAGGCCAGGTACCAGGAAGTACACTCATATACAGATGCATGAATGGTAGCCCGATTGTTGCTAACTCTTCTTCTGTGGTGGAGGGGGAGGATTCCTTGACAACATGGCAGTCAGTCTTAGGTCTGCCCCACTATAGCAGCTAGGAACTAATACTATGAGTTATCCTTAGTAAATAGAATTTTCCAACCCATTTCAGATAATAACTAAAGAATGTACACTACACTGGGTAGTATGGGTAGGACCAAGGCAAATTTTAGAACATTATCTGGTTTTCTAGAGAGATGAAGGGATGAGAAGCCTGTCATTTACTGCTTGTTAAGAAGAAATGGCAACAACTGAACAGTTTTGTGACTCAGTCTGCCCATAGTCTAGCATGACTAACTTAGATCCATTAAGAGACTACAGTAGAGGGTCACAAGGTTGTTTTTTTGTTTTTGTTTTCTATTTTGTTGTGGGTCATGGCTGCCATAAGGGAAATTAGGCCCCCTCAGGGAGATTTCCTAGACAGATAAATTCCCTTGAGAAACCCCAGATGAGACATTGACTAGACCTTGGACTCTCACTGCCGTGATTGGGCTAACAATACCAATGGAGTTCACTCATTATAGAATGAAAAACTGGTGCAAAGAATTTCAGGTAAATTATTGCAGTCAGCTCTGACACCACGGGAAACTCCCCTAGCCTTTATGTTGAAACTAGATATGAACTGAAGCTATCCTATTTTGGAAATGGGATAGCAAATGATACAGATTAAGATGGATTCTATTTAAAAAGATGACTACTGGTGCAAATCAATCCCAAGTGAATCAAAGCGTACAAACCTGACAGCAACAATCTCAAAGCAGTGTGTCTTTGGCTACCAAATCAGAGGGTCCCCAAAGCTAAAATATTCATGTAAGTGATAATGAACTTGGTTGATAAAGGCATTTGGTGGACCACTAATATTGGAATTTTGTTTGGTTGAGCCATGAACAGCCACCATGTCACTGGAAACCTAAAATAAATGGGCTTTACTTAACAGTACAACAGTACTCTTGTCTTCCACATTTCCTTTCCCTCCTTTCCTCTCTAGCCTGATCTCAGCTGCTCTAGTTAGGGGGGAAAGCTAAAGTTTCCTTGTCCAAGGGGGCCTGAAGTCCATACCTATTCATCCTAGTAACCTGCAAAACTTGGAGAGAGTAAGCGTTCAAATTTTTACAGCTCTGTTTGGTACAGACAGAATTGTATTGTCCTATATAGTCCTATGGCAGGGAAAGGGATGCCCAAATTCAACTAATGGGGTTTGGGCAAGGTATGCAGTGGGGAAAGGAAGTTAAAGTGAACTTGTAGATGGGGCCCTTTGGGTTAATTCAATGTACCATTGTTGTGGCTTCCCTTGCTGAATGTATAATTGATATTAATGTTTCATATGCTTGTACTGTGAATGTTCATCAAGTCCTGGGGGATTTTTCTGATCAGTAAGAGCCACATCTGGAAAAGTGCTAGTGGGACACATAAAATACTTCCTATCATCTCTCTCTGTCATCTCTGCAGCCTAGAATAAACCTACTGGCTATGTACCCTGAGTGGTGCCCTGAATTCACACAGCTTCCCCTAAAATATCTGGGCTTAGTTAATTGATGATTCAGATGAGCAGAAATCCAGTGGTGTCTACTAAGTAACTCTAGCTCCTCAACTTCAGTGCCAGCCATATAGAACCAAAAAATATCTGTGGTTATTCCTCTCTGTGAGCAGAGCATAAAACAGTTCTCATAGCTCTATCCATTACTACCCTTGATGAACCTAGTTACAGACTGAATGATTCTTGGACTGTTGCCTAGATGTTTGCTCTGCTACTTGGAAAACTATAGTCTGGCAGATTGCAGGAATCTTTAGGGAAGATTGGCTAAAACTGGCCCTTGACCCCCTCTCAGGGTTACCAGTGGTACCTTATCACTAATGACACTTTTCAGATTATGCTGTTGCCTTTCCAGTCCAATCAGCCAAGTCCGGCTCCTAATAGGTGTCAGGTTTTCAGCTTTCCAGTTCATTTGTAGTTTGACAATCATGTAACTCTTACCACAGAAGCCGGTGAACAAGGGTTGATAGCAAGGTTTTGATGGTCTTCCATGTACTTAACCATTCACAATCATCTGATAATGTTGATTTTTAGAATAGCTTCATAAAATATTGACTTCAAAAGCTCTCTGACTTTAACTCCCTCACCTCATCCTGGTCCACACAGTTTAAAAAGATACTTTGGTAACTGAATACATCTTTCTACATAAATGGATCATCTTCCCTTGGCCACTTCCTGGATAATTGTCATAATGATCAAGACAAAAGGGGGGTGTTATATAAACTTATTTTGAAAATTCAGATTTCTGAGCTATCCCTAGGCATAATGAATTTTTTCTTGTCCCTAATAGCAACCTCAGGGTGGCCTGGTTGGTAACCCTCTTGGTGGCAGCCCAGCCGAAAGGAGACCTAATGAATTCTAACTTAATTTTGGTCAGCTACTTGGCTTATCTTATTGAATTGACATGGTCTTAGAACATAAAGATAATAACTACTTAGTTGAGTACACTGCTTGGAGTGTCCTCCTACAATGGCCAACACATCTCAAAGTGAGGGACATAGGGTTTTGATAAGTTTTATAAAAATGCCCATGTCCCTCTTTCACCTGATCCTTCTGTATGAAAGGTCTGGGTATGAGTAGGAAATGATTTGAAAGAAGGCGAGGATATATCTATACACAGATTTTCTGGTGCTTGAGGGACAGTAACATCCCTGTTCTCTGGGGAAGGAATACTTCAGACCCCAGAAGGTATGAGGGAGAGTAAACATTAATGAATTCTGTCTTTCATAATCACCCTTCCACTTTATTCATGAAGGAAATTGTCCTATTGTGGCTCTCCCAAGCTATTGCAAACACCTTAAATAGAACTGACTACTAGATCTGTCATGTCCTGTCAGATGGGCCTGACAATGATTTGATTGCTCTTTCCTGGAACCTAGCTGGAAAATCTATGGAAAATAGCAGATTATGGCCCAGCTCATCTACCAACCACACAAAATATCTGTCAGCACTTTGGAGTTACTTGCCTTTCCCCATTGCTGTAGCTGTCAGTCATTCCATGGGGCAGATAAGTGCCACCTGGCTCATGCTGTGGACAAATAAGATTGGTTGGAAGACCTGCCTGAGAACTAGATTGAAAAATTCAAACAGAACCAGGAATAATAAGGGTTACCAGCCAGTGGGAGGCCGTATTTGATTACTGTCAGACTATGCTCCTGATTGATGTAGGTCCTACTCATGGAGACTGACAATGTGAGAGAGCATGCTCTTTCTCCACACACCACACACATCTCTAGGACTATACTCTTTGTGTTGAAGCCAGACATTACCTTGCCTCCCTCCCCAAAATATGGTGACTTGTGCCTGAGGGGTGGTCATAAGAAGACCTTCCAGTGTTTAAAGAAACACCACCAATAGATCATTTTGCCCTAAATAACTGTGAAGATCTCTCCAAAATGAGCCATTCTTGATTTCTTGGGGAAGCTTCTGGAGGGATTCTTCTCCATTATTACATATACCCTGGAGACTTCTATAATAGGCATCATCTAATTAGAAAAAGCAGCATGAAATTTGTCCCGGCATCAGCTGAAATGCTTAATGACATCACTGGTTAGTGTTGTTATAAATGACACATTTTCCAGATGATGTAGATTTTCTCCATGCAGCCAGATACCTGGATTAATGCCTCCAGTTTGTGGGAAGATCAAAATAGAGACTTAAGGAGAAAGCAACCTGGTTTCTGAGGGTAGGCCATGATGCTTTTATGGGACTTATTCAGCTGGTTGGGCATGGGATTTGGGGGGGGCCATGATTGATGTAAATCCTGCAAGTTAGCCTCATCCTCCTGCTTGAAGTCTTACTGATATCAACCTTAATTAAATTCTGTATGAGACAAATTGAAAGAATTTAGCCCCAGCCACTGCTGGTCAGATCATAGTGGCTGATGCAGTCATGTACTCATGGGAACATTTGCCAGAAGCCAAGATGGTTTAGAAGGAATGAATTGTAGGGAGACGGTTATCCATGGGTTTCTCACATATCTGTTTGTCCTGAAAAGTGAGTCATTGACTGTCTTTTGCTCCAAACTATCATTTCAAGAATGTTTGTCTAGTGGACAGCTTTGAAAGATAGAGATAATGTCTCTATCTGGAGCAAAGAGCGAGCTTGCTTAGTCTTGAAAGACAGTGTCTTTCTCCAGAACAAAGGACAAGCATCCTTGCTCCCCATAATGTCTCCTTGCAGGGCAAAAAGCAGGTATCCATTTTAAAAGATCCAGATTCAAGAATCTCAGGGTTTCTTTCTTCCCTTGCAACACTCTGCATGTTCAGGTGTCATCTGCTGCTCTTTGCAGTTACCCTGTGGACTTGGGGTTCCATCTCATGACCCTGACGTCATGACCCTGACATCACGCCCTTAGCCAAAACCAAGAGTTGACAGTTCACAGACTGTGTTACCCAGGCACCCCACAAAGAAAGTATTTTAAATTATGGTACAAAATGATATTCCCCAGACAGAGAATATGAAATATGACAAAAATGCCGAAGATGGAAAGGTACAAAACAACATTTTTTTGTGGTCAATGAGAGAAATTTAGACAATGAAAGCAGGGGTATTGAATCTAGGAAGTGACTCTTAGAATGAATATATTTTACTCTGAAGAACAGGGAAGATATTACTTAGAGAAATGCAGCCTCTTTTATTGGCAGTCATTACTTTGTAATATTAAATCATTGTTTCCATGGACATTTTGTAAAGCTCAATGAGAGTACAAAGAGATTTATGGTGAAAAATTGTCAGTGGGAGGTATAAATTATATATATTTTTAATTCTCAAAATACAACACATTTCTTTTGTAATAAAAAAAACCAAAACAAAACTCTATGTAATCTTTTTGGCCAGAAGAAATGTGTAGGAGAGAGTGATATTCAAGATAAGTGACTGAAGGAAGATGTGATATATTTATCTTCCTAAAAACCGATGGTATGGATTTTTAAATGTCTTGAAACTTGTCTAACAGGAGGGGAAATCCACTGACTGTGCCCATCAAACCACAGATGAATGCTTTTTCTGCAGCCACTCTGGCTCTCCCAGCTAGGTGGGAAGAGAAGGCTGGGAATGCAGATGTATATAACCCATCCCTATGTCAGGGGGTGGGAGTGGGATCTCAAGATCTATTTTAAATCTCTTTAAAAATAAGGGGTTTTTTTCCCTTTAAAAATAATAATGGCCAGCAATAAAGAATATTCTAGAGAAGTGGCAACTATCATTTGGGTTACCTTTCCCCATTCTTTGCCCCGCTAAAAAACTGGAAGAGAGTGTTAAATTTGGTGTAAGATTACAAAGACTGCTTCTTCAATTCAAGTCTTGGAAACACTATGGAAAGGAGTCCTTGAAAATACAACAAAACATCAAGGAATTAATTACAAAATATCTGCCCTCTCATACTCTCTGCTTTTCCATCCTCAGCCTCCTTCTACCACCACTAGCATCCTATAGAATTGAAAATCAGAACAAAGGGGTGAGAAGAAATCAACAGAACATAGGACCTAACACATTTGTGAAGAATGACAGGTAAAGGGGTTGCCTGTGTTATTTGGAGGAAGGTTCATTATAGGATGGTAATTAAAATTATCTCTCACACCAGTAAGTTAGAAGAAGCGGGGCATACTATTTCTCTGAATTATTTCATAGTCTACTAAAACTGATCCCTCCTGTGCCCTCCTGACAATTTGTGCAATATTCCCAGATTCTCTCCTCATCAATTTTCTTCTTGGTTTTTGAAAAAGAGAAGCCCAAGTCATTTTCCAGAGCTAGTTCTTTGTGCTTACTATTGCAGATTGCCTTAAAAGGTATGTGCTGGGAGACTGTACATATTAAGGACAAGGGAGGCTCACTGTATAATCTATGCATCACATGAAGGATTTATAAAATAAAAGGCTATTTATAGATTACGAACTAAACTCTCATCACGTTCTTTTCCCTCCCGGAGAATCCCAATTGGATTTCTCTCCTGTTCTCCTTTCTTGCTAATTGAATCTTCCTTTTTTAATGTTTCTTTCCATTGTCTTTTCCTTGCTTCCTTTGAAGAGAAAGTTAAGTTTTTATTCTCATTTTATCCCTTTTCCTCTTATTTTCTATTGAATAGATGGTCTGTTGTTTTTTATCTCACCGCTAAGTTGGGAAATTCTCCACATCATTTATTTAATGAACTAATTACAATTCTTCTGACTTTAATTTGGTCAATTACAATTTATGTTTGGTTACCTCGAGTTCCTAGACTGACACAAATTGTGTCACTGCTAGCAGCTACAAATGCCATTGAAAATAAAAATTTGGTGTCGTTCCAATCAGTCAGCTCTCCCTTCTCCTTTTTAATTATTTATTTTATTTTTAAGGCTCAAACTTCTGTCATTATGAAGAGGGTGGTTCATTATTCCAAAAACTGCTAAGAACAGGATTGCTACCCAAGCAGAAGAGAATCTGTTTTAAGTGGTGAGACATTTGGGTTGATTGTGGAAGAAAAAGGTGCCTCATACTCTCCCTTCACTGGTAGAAATGCTTCTTTTTAGAATTCTGAGACCTGGTCCTTATTCACATTATTCTCAAAATAGAATGTAGTGACATTTATAAAAGGAGGAATGAATTCTACTTTGTTTCTTTACACCTAAATACTTCAAAATTTAAACACTTCATGAAAAAAGATTGAAAGTGTATCTATTAACACTAATATACTTAATTTAGTGGATTCAAGTCTGTAGAATGTTAAAACAATAAGATTAAGTGTTGAAAGAGACATTCTAAATATTTATTTAGCTCCATCTACCTATATCACTGTAATTGGTGTTTCTCTGAGATACAAAGAAAGCACAATTCAATTTGATTCAACAAATATTTATTAAATTACTATTATGGCCAAGACACTGTGCTAAGTACTGCATGGAATACAAATATAGGAAATGTGAAGTCTAGCAAAGGCTTGAGTTCAGTTCTGTTAATCTCAGACAAGATTTATTGAGCATCTAGGTACTATGTTAAGTATCGAAAAATATAACACGTTTTCTGTAGGCAAAGAAATGTACAGCCTGCTAAGTCGGGGTTGATGAGTCCTTAAAATTACACGCAAAATCGTGTGTGTCAATGCCATGTGTGTGCACATTTTTTTCTGAGAAGAGAGGTACTGTCTTCAAGATCCTCTGAAAGTTCAGTGGCCCCCAAAATATTAAAATTCATGTGTGCTGTAAGAGTAGACTCTCAGAGCTATAAGAGAGATCCAAACAAAGGACTCTTCCTGACCCTGGTCCTTCAATTCCCTACATGGTGCTTAGGACTGAGCTATGTGCTGAGATGATCATTAGCAGAGGATTTTACAAGGAAAAGAAAGATGGTCCTCAGAATCAGAAGGAAATTTTAAAAGTTAGTGCTAAATAGATGAGTATTAAATGTTACAGGAGAGAAGGGAATAGTCAGTAAATCCTGGAATAGGGTCAACCAGCTTTTGGATCCTGAAGAAATACATATCTGAGGAGCCTTGGAAGACATGTAGGGCTTAAGTAATTAGAAACAGAAGGCAGTGCACATCTGGTTTGTGGAGATGGCCTAAACAAAGCTATAGAGCAAGGAATAAGCAGGAATGGACAGTGATTCTTTCCCTGATGCTCTTGGATGCATCCAGGAGCACTGGTGAACTGATGAAGTCCAGGATTCAGACTCTTTGGAGTCCAGTTATCCTTCAACTTGTCTCTGAAAGTTGCCACACCCGTTATACCACTGCTGGCTCAGCCAGAAGCGGAGATTTTGTGTGCATAAATTTATACACATAAATACACACTGACATGTTAGCATCATACATATATGCATATACAAATATTATATACATATATATATGTTATCACACAGCTCTTTTGATCAATGTTCCTCAAGAAAATAATCAAATGTCTTATCTTGTAAGTATATTTTGAAAATACCTCTTGTGAAATTGTCTCTAGAATAATATTTTAATCAGTGAGTAGAATGAGATAAAAAGAACAATTTTAAATACATTCTAAAATTATATTGGGTACACATTTTAAAGAGCAAGATTTGCAATATTTCTGCCTTGTCATATTTACCAGAAAAATACCAGACTTCCATTTCACTTTATGTTGAGAAAATCATCGTAGTTTGTAATGTATTCCTTTAATGTTACTATCAAATCCTTAACTAGTCCTTCTTAAACCACTTTCATATAAAGAATGGATCTTACTATAAACTTCCACATTTTGTAATATGCCATATTTTGTGCCTTGAATGAATGAAGTTATTCAAAAAGAATGTCACTGAGAAGTTTATCACTTAGAAAAAGAGGCATTTGAATAGACAACTGAGCCATATTCATGAGCTAGTGGTTTCAAAATTATGATTAGATCAAAACAGATGCACCCTTCGTGTGCATTAATTAATGAGACCAGTGCAGAGGACCTATCTACACTTACTTCTAAGCATAACTTGCTATCAACAAGAAATTAACTCAAACATAGATTCAGAGCACAAGAGCATGAGTGTTTTACAAAAGTACTAAAGAAAGAACTGTCACTTAAATTGAATACAGTAAGGACAAATACATGATGAACACAGAATGACTATTGGGTTTTTTTCAGTGTAATTTTATTACTACTAAATTTCCTATGCCTCTTATATTGACTCTTGAAAATTACTTTCCTCTATTATTATTTTTTATTATTATTTGGTTATTATCTTTAAATTTGCCTTTTTTCCCAAAAGATTTTCAAACCTTTCTACATTTCTTGGCACATTATTTATACATTTTCTACCCAATGATATTATTTATTTTCTAGCATTTTGCTTCTTAGGAAGGAAAAATATATTTGAAGGAAAACATAGATAATATTCCAGAGAACACAACCATCTAAAGAAGTACTTTGATGCACATTCTAATATTTGTACTGGGCTGAATTTCTAATTACTCTATCATTTCAGAAGCAATGTAACAGAGTGGTCTGCACATGAAAATAGTATTTCCATTTGGAAGACCCAATGCTCTATTTAGAGATGGCTCCTGCATATTAAAGTACTAGAAATAGATCTTTGATTAGATTATTTAAATAAATAAATGCAAATGATAATGTGCTTGGTGTTTGTAGCTAACATAAAAGCATAATTATATTTGCCAAGATAAATACTTCTTCAGCCATACTCTTGTTGTACTTAATGACTGTCTCCTTCATTGGAAAATACTTGATTTCAAAGCAAATATTCTAGATTTTTAAAAAAATTCTGTCATATCACAATAAATTTCCTATTTAATATTTTGACACTAACTTTACCTTATAGACCAGCTTTAGTATCAATCCTTTAACATGTATTTTCAAGGAAAACTTCATAGATAATGAGATCATCATCTCTTTAATCTTGGACAATTTTGTTAAATGGATACAATATTGATAAAAATTTTTAGGTGCATTTTACTTTCGGGGGAAATTTACTCCTGGCTATAGAGGGACCAAAAAAATAATACGTGGTTAAAATATGCTTAATACTGTCCTCCCATTCATTTAATTACTTAGATGTTTTGATTTTTGAAATTCTATACTTTGTTTTTCTTAGAATGTGGGTTTGGATATTGAGTCCAGAATACACTAAGATCACCAAAAGGAAAAGCAAACATTTTATGAGAACATACGGTTCTTCATCCAACCAAAAGTCACACAATGGGTGCTCAGCTTAGAACAACTATGGGATAGTCGAGACAACTCAAACTTCACTGTGGGAAGAGACTGCTAGTCTCTATTAATTAATATACCTGACTCATTAAGTAGAGGGAAGAATTTAAGCCTAACTTTTGCCCAAAGTGCAGCTGGAAGAACAGCCCACTTTCCAGTTAATCAAGAGTGAAGTCCAGAAACACTGGAAAATGACTGAGTAGTCTTACTTTTTAACAAGTATCTTTACCATTTGCCAGAGTTTTTCAGAAATAAAACTTGTTGGTTTCTATATGTATCACTCATTTCTTTCTTTCCATATTCTTCTTGTATAAATCATAAACAATCTAGAGTTTAACCAAGCCTTGTGAGTTACATATTTTTGGTTGATTTGTTTGCGTGCTTGTTCTCCAACCATACCATATCCCTCAACACTCCCCACGCACATGCTACACTTAGACTGCCAGGTAGCCAAGCAGAAAAAAAATCCCCAGTCTCAGAAACTTGTTTCCTAAGTTAGGCAATATTTTCAACTTTCCAAAAGATGTTTTCTTTCATCGCTTCTTGATGAAAATACCATATGTCCCCATGGTTCACATAATAGAAAATGTAATCATATACATCTGGGCAAGGTGAAGAATGCCAAGGCTGACCCAGGAGCCAAATTATGTTACCTTAATCTTCCACACTTAGTTCAGGAAAAATTGTTAAAACTTAAAATAATAGGGTCTAGAAGCACTAAAATGGCTCTGTTTCATAGAATTTGGAATTGTAATTTTAAAACCTTTTACAGTTTTAAAAAAGCTACCAATTAAGCTGCAAAAATTCAGAGGGCTTTTGCTTCAATAACCCCCCCCCATAATTTAATTTTCATTTGAGCAGTCAAGAAATATATGCACAGGACTTGGGTGAATTATGAGCCTTGCCTTTTTTTTTTTTTTCCATTTACAGCCTCCACACTTTACATATTCCCCAACCCTATTCTTTGGCCTGTTCCCCACATTCTTTTTTGCTGCTGATAACCTTTTCCATTTTGATATAATTACATACTAACTGGGTCTCCTAAAATTCCAAAGGCATTGTCAGATAATACCAAATATAAAAAACTTGAGAGTCTTGAAACAACAGTGGTTTCAAAAGTGAACCTCAAGAGGCAGGGGTTGACTTGCAATTGGGTTGCTTCTCTTGTGGACATTCCCGTAGGTGAGTGGTAGCAGGGACTTTTATATTTAAAGATAGTTTTTGATCCTTCAAGCAATTTTAGAGTGGTATATGAACAGCTGGTATATTGTTACTTTAATTGCTTAAAAAATTATTTACACTTTAATTTCTTAAAAAAACTATATTAAATTTTTTTTATTTTGTTATGTATAGAAAATTGAAAGAAATAATTAAAATGTGGTCCTTGACTTCAAATAGCTGACAGTCTTATGAGGTAGAGGACTATATTTGCTTCCTGTATTGCGTGATGGAGAAGAGGTTTGGGGACTGTGTACTGTGTCAATGTTGAGCAAAGTTTCCTAGTCTTGACTGGGTATACAGAAAGGTTTTATTAAGGTATCTGTTTTCATATATGAAATCCTTCAACTTTAACTTTAAAATGTTTTACAAAGCAGCCATTCATGCCACTAGTAGTTTGAAGAATTTTGGCAACACCAGACAACAGAAAAAATCTGAATATATATACCTTCAAATTCATTTTGTTTGGACTACAACGTTAAGCAATGAAGTTTTACACAGAGACAATGTGATTTTACTATTTTTTCTTTCTTTCTCCTATTTTCCACCTCCTCTCCCTTTTAATCTTCTCCAAAGCTGTCCAGGCTCCTGTTCCCACAATTCCTTTGCACTTGGTCCCTATCTCCCAAATCAAAGAAAAGGGCAGAACTCTCCAGGGAGAAAATGGATGACAATGGCATTTTGGGGTTGAAAAGCTACAAAAAGGTGGCTTTGGATCAAACTATGAAAGGCCCTGTCTGCCATATATGGGGGTGTGAATCTTACTTAACTCTGTTGGTGTTTCGGGGAAGGGCTTTAAGCAAGACATTGACAAGACCAGATCTGCATTGCAGAAATATGATTGCAACAGCACAGAGACAGGAGAATAATTTCATTAATGCACACAGAGATAAAGGCCTGGAAGGCTGTTAAAGAATGATTTCATTATCACCTTTTGGCATTAAAGAAGCTGTATTAGTTTGCTAGAGCTGCTATAACAGAGTACCACAGTCAGAGTGACTTAAACAACAGAAACTTATTGTCTCAAAGTTCTGAAGACTAGAAGTCTGAAATCAAGTTGTTGTCAGGGCCAGTTCCTCTTGAGGGCAATGAGGGAAAGATCTGATTCAGGCCTCTGTCCTGTTTTTATGTTCACATAGTTCTCCTTGTGTGTCTGTATTCAAATTTTCCCATCTTAGAAGATCATCCATCATGGGGCGCCTGGGTGGCACAGCGGTTAAGCGTCTGCCTTCGGCTCAGGGCGTGATCCCGGCGTTATGGGATCGAGCCACATCAGGCTCCTCTGCTATGAGCCTGCTTCTTCCTCTCCCTCTCCCCCTGCTTGTGTTCCCTCTCTCGCTGGCTGTCTCTGTCTCGGTCAAATAAATAAATAAAATCTTTAAAAAAAAAAAAAAAAAAAAGAAGATCATCCATCATATCAGATTAGGGTCCACCCTAATGACCTCATTTTTAACTTGATTACCTCTGTAAAGACTCTATCTCCAATAAAGTCATATTCTGAGGTAGTAGGGATTAGGACTTCAACGTACTAATTTTGAGGGAATACAATTCAACCCATGACAGAGACCAATAGACAAGGATCAAATACTTCGTCTGAAATCATAGGATTAGTGAGGATTAAAATATAGATCTGTTAATTCCTACTCCAGGATTCTGTCTACTATACTAGAGCTGATGCAAAAAACACTATGCTGCCAGCCATCATTGTGGTTTCAATAAGGTAACTTCTAAAGTGCTGATAGTGCCCATAATGACTAGTTATTTGCTAAGGGATTGACTAATGTCTTGAAAATTTTTTAAATTACAGTCTTGATTTTAGCAACCAAATTGATTTTTTAATAGAATTCAGAAAGCAGAGTTACTCTTCTTAAAGCAAACATCATGAGGTAATTCGAAGTACTACGCCCAAGCCTTCACTCATGTAGTATTATTCAGCATCATCCAGTGAGGCTTTCAAACAAATCCCAGGAGCATAATTTGTGAAAAAATTATATGGGATAGCATGTTTTTACTGGTTAAAACTCCACTTTTCTTTTACATGAAATAAGAAGATAGCATATTTTTTTGTTTTCATAATAATGTTATAAAGCTTACATCATAGTATTAAAAACAAATCAGGACAAAGGACAAAGTGAAAATAATATGGAGCCTAAGCTTGGGAACAAATCTCAAATTCTTTCCCTGATGTCCTATGTCAGCTCATTTGATGATTATATAGGATTTATGTGGGTGGTGCTCAGATGCTGTAAATCATTCAACAGATAGTTATAACCACAGATAATTCAAATTATTCATTATGCTAAATCATTGTACCGTCAAATGGAAATTTGTTTAACACTACTAAAAAGACTTCATTTGTTGAAGAGGTAGAACGGTTTTATCAATTGTCAGAATTTTGTTATGCCACACCATTTATCCTTTTTGGGGGGGGTAAGAGAAAGTATATAATAACATTTAATTTATAAGTATGAGGCTACACAGAGATGTCCCTCAAAGATCTTGGAAATAAATTAAGTGAACTTGTCCATGGAGAAATAAATTGTAAAAGCAACAAGTAATGCATTAGTAAAGAGATAAGCAGTCACTGGAAACAGGATGACTGATAGGCCATATGATCAGGCTTAACTCTAGTCCAGTTATACACACACATGCATTGCACACACACACACTCAAAAGAACTAGGTCCATCAGAAAGGCAACTGATTAGTATAGAAAAAAAAAGAAAAGTCATATAGGCTGCTGTTAACAGTGCCCATTCAAACACTCTGTATGGTAGAGAAAGACTCAGCTCTCAGCCATCGGGTATTTCCAATCCAAATGGCAAGGCTATTCCTCCAGTGGAGATAGGTGGAGGTGATGATAGCTGATAGACTTTACTGATTTCTGGTGCCATTGGCAAACCCCTTACTTTTTGAAAAGGGTGTGTAAAGCCAACCTTAGAATGAGGCAATTCCATGTTTAATTCATTTAACTCCTTTTGTTCAGATTCTACTCTGAAATGGCATCTTCCTGATTATGATTTAGTTTTACATAAAGAGCTTGACTATAGAAAAAGAATACAATACTAGAATACAATAGAGTATTCTAGTACTATATGATGGTCCCCATTCTAATTGCAAATTAATACATTGACAGCCTGGCATCAGCCCCTCAAACTTTTATGCATCCTAGTTATCCTAAAGAATTTTCTTAAGGCTATCTTTAGGATCATGTTTGACCTTCAGAGAAAATGGACGATTTAATCTGGATTTTATCTGGTTCTGTCTGGCTCTAGGAGGCTTTCCCTTAGATGACACCATTATCACTTTCTTCTCTTTTCCTATTTATTTCTACTTTGAGCAGTAAGAAAATGTTCTCACCATTATGTTTCCATGAAGTTTTTCTCTTCCTCTATTCTTAAGCAAGAGAAACATGTCTAATTGGTCTAATGTCAACCATATACATTATCTAAGTCAAAAAATCATTCTCTCTAAAACACACACAAATTGTTACTTTTAAGAACTTAAAAGATTTCACTCAATTAACACTAAATCAGTTTCGTCGTCGAACTAATATTGTACCCTATGAGAAATACAATTTGCATTCCATTAGTTCATATTCTTAAAATGCTTCAAATGGAAATGTCTTTGAGTGTTAAGTATTTTAGCCTCCTGAAGGCTTGTTATTTATCATTAATGCTTCATCAAGAAACGACTTTTTTTATAACCTAGTTTTAGAATTCCATCAATAAGTACAAAGCTTCACAATAGGTCCTTGAACCTCCATTCTCAATAATAAGTAACATTTATCTCTGTGTTTTATACACATTATATGGAATTAGAGCCCCCCGTAGAGACATTAGATTAGGAATTATAAAACCAATGGGGCATGCAGTCATTGTCCTGATATTTTCAAACCATCAACAAAGAATGGAAAAAGGGGCATCTGGGCCCTGACCTACCATGTGGGACCATATTATGCAGCAGGATATCTCTATGAGAGTCACTAACTAGACTGCCTGTGTAAAGTTAGATAAGGGGTAAGCTTAATACTGAGAAACTCTATAAATAATTATGCAGTTCACCAACCAAGGTAACACTGCACCCTGCAGGGTCTGAATCAGATGACTCAGTATGTGAAGAAAAATATTTGTATTTAACTGGAATTTAATTTAGTTTTACATCCTCACTATAGGTTAATCTTCCTTAAAAGTAGGTCACTAAATTGGTAGTGTTTTGAAGTGTTCATTTCTTTTGCCTTGTCTGTCATGTCTATAGACCAACTTTTATAGTTTATAATGTAAATCCACACTGATCCAGACTAATTTGAAGGGTTAATTCCATGGTGATCAAGGAAATGGCTTAAATGAAGACTACTGTCTAACTGTTAACAAGAGGATTTCAAGTAAAGGTCCTTCAAAACCTAATTTAATGAGATGGGATTCATATGTAATTAGCTCCATCATTCTTAAATATGTGTTAAAAACTGTCTTTAAGTAAATATTTCCTGAAGTTAAATATATATGTCTCCATTCTTGTTTTATCAAGAAGTTTTTTTTTCTTTATAGATATTTTCCAAGAAATCTTCAGATCAACCTGGATCCAATTTTCTTAACTCATGAATGGTTTTTGAGCACACAATGGATGGTGGGCATTTATATTATGTCTCCTTACAAGCAGACAACGTCCTACAGAATCAGTGAGAGCTTCTTGCAGCCTTGAAAGGTACATCAGTTTTTGCATCCATTCAAAGAGCAATGTTCATCATTATTTTTGTTGTTACCTTATTAATTTCCCTCCATTACTCCCAGTAATCTCTAATTATAGAGCCAGATAATGCTATGATAAGTTCTGCTGGTTACTAGAGATGTTTCTAATCCAAATGACAAATGTCCTCTGAAACACTTGAGCTCTTAAATTAACCTGGTAAGTCATGCTTCATAAGAGCCAGTAAATATCCCAGTTCATTTTGGCAATCCAAGGAGATTTTTTATAATCTGGAAAAGGTTAAGAGACGCAGCTCAGGTTCCTGGGACAGTATTTGACATACACTGACCTTACTTGAGGAAAACTATTCTTCCCTAGAATCTCAAGGCAAATACATGATTCATTCTGTATCATTAGGCTGTGTACATAGAGTAAAGAAAAAGGTGTTGGGAAGAGAGAACTAGTATTTAGTGAACGGTTATTTTAGCTGTTCAATAGCTGTAATATCCAGCAAGTAATGGCATTTGACACAGGTAGGCTTATTTCACACTCACAAAAATTCTACAAGGTAGATAGGGTCAATGTATCAATTCATTCCATGAATAAATATATAGAGCTGATAACACTCTATTGTATAATGAAATTTGCTACGAGAATAGAACTTAACTGTTCTCATACACACACAAAAGGAGATAAATATGTGAGATGATGGATGTGTTAATTAACTAGGTGGTGGGGGGAATTCTTTCGTAGTGTATACATATATCAGATCACCATGGTGCACACCTTAACTATCTTACAATTTTATTTGTTCATTTTACTTCGGTGAAGCTGAGATTAAAAAAAGAAAGGAAAAAAAACTCAGAGATAATAATCAGCTTGACTCCAGGAGAAGAGAGATTTGAGCGAGGCTCTTTATACTATATAGTCTCCAACATAGTGGACTACATAAAAATAAATTTTTATTTGGTATATCAAGACACACATAAACAGACACACACAACTATGACAGCAAAATAAAAAGACAAGTGACAAACTGGGACAAAAATGATTTTTAATTTATGTCACAAAGAATTAATATCCTTAATATATAAAGGGCTTCTAAAATAGAGAGGAAAATAACAACACGCTGGAATAATGGACAAGAGATATGGATAGTAAGATCATAAAAAAAGGATCACAAGGCTCAATATCACATATAATAAGTTAAAATCCACTGAGATACAGTTTCTCATCTAATAGATTGGTAAAATTCAAAATTTTATTATTACTTACCAGTGATACAAAAACTAGATTCTAATGGATACATAGCCCATTTTCATAAACATGTAAAGAAATAGAAAGGAAAGCTTTGGAGTAAAAGAAATTTAAGGCATACATCAATCAGTTGCAAAATTTGGACCTTATGTGGACCTGAACTTGAAAGACAATTAAAAACATTTATGAGACAATTAGGAAAATTTGAACACTGGCTAGATGATTATGAAAATAAATTATTGGTAAAATTTATGTGTAATAATGGTACCGTGAGGGTTTTTTATTAAGTTCTTTTATTTTAAAGAAATATGCTGAAATATTTATGAATAAAATGATAATGATGTTTGGCATTTGCTTCAAAATAGTTCAGGGTAGGCAGGCAATGGAGGAGGCAGTGGAGTTTATAAACCAAAATCAACTATGAGTTGATCATTACTTAAGTTAGGTGATAATTTTATTGACCTCTACCATTTTATGTTGCTGAAATTTTCCAAAATAAAAATATTTTTCAGAGTGTCAAAGCAATACATGTTAAAAATAAATATAGTTGTCCTTCTGAAGCTCATTTGACTATAGTACATATCAAAATGTGTTTAATTGTGACAAAAAATGACAATGTCTCTACCAAACTCTGGAAGTCTGAAGACAAAGACAAGGTTTATTTTTTCAAGATTGCATAACAGACAACTTCTAGTTCAAGATGAATTCCCTTGTGTTTCACATCCCCAAGCCATTTCCCATTATTGAGGCACTCTCCCTAGGTCCTCTCTTCCTGTATTGTGCATGCTTCTCCTTCCTTACTCTCTGTTTACCTTACTGTGGGCCCCACCAACCCTTCTCTTAGCAGCCATTGTAGGGAATAAAAAAGCTCTTAATGCACAATAATTAAATTCTCTCTCTTTTTCTCTCCCTGTTAATTGGGGGACTGCCGTGAGAATCATCTTTATATATACAGAGTGACTTTGAAATTATTTCTTTTAAGGAAAACCTTCCCCACATTTATATCAATGCTCTGTGCTATAAATGTATTGCTTTATGTATCAAATAGATGTATATTCTCAAACTCTTAGTGTTTTGATATAGTCATTGACCTACAACATTCATATTTCAGAGCATTAGTTTGTTAGGAATGAATTATATTGTTTTTATTTAGATTTTCTAATTTGTAAAGACTCATTTTGTTCACTGCTAGGAAAAATATATGTAAGAGGATATACATTAAATATATTATATGTATATATGAAAAATATGTTATGTCATCAAAGAAACAATTATCTTGAAGTAGTTGAGAATTAGACAGTCATCATATAGCATACAGTAAACTCATCTTTTATGCTTTGATTTTTTAAAAAATCACTTTATATCATATTCACCATTTCCCCCATCTTGTTCCCAAATGTAATGTATTGAGACAACTACACAAGTTTCAACTTACTGGAAAACTTTTGTATGATTTTACATTTAACTTTAATTATCTATAGCAATTTTTTGTACTGTGCAGAATTATTCATAACTGCCATATCAAAAGTCATCCTTAGTATTTGAACAAAAATTTACTGAGTTCCAGGCAATGTGTTAGTTCCTGACAATACAGAGGTATCACTTCTTTCCCTTCTATCCCTGAGGATCTCCACACGGTCTTGTCTGTCTCTCAGGGTGTTCAGCTAGTGCAGCTCCAACTTCCCCTGCAGCTTCTGTGGTTCGGATCAAGAAGGTGCCCTTGATTCTTTTCTATGTTTCTTTAGCGCATGAAGCCCTTGACTCTTGGAATTCCTGCATCTCAGAAGTACACCGTTTATTTCTGGGGAGCTGTTCACTTGTTTTAGGCTTGGGTAATTTTTTTTATATTGCTTCTGGAAAAAAAAGTAAAATGTGTTCAAGGGAAGATCCTCAAGCCCAAATGCAAACTCACGCACTAAACTATTGCTTAGTTTAAAGGCTGGCAAGTGGCATCTTAGGAAAGGCTAACTATAGACAGGACGGTCATTTTTAGAAGAAGCTAGAAACAGCATCATAACTTTTGGGAATGGTCAACAATGAATTTGCTTCCATGATGTCATGTGTCCAATACTAGGTCACCTGATAAGTATTGGAATACATTTTTTTGCCACAGTACAAGGAAGTTTCTTTTCACTATATCCACCTTAGCTGATTAGTTATCAAATTCACTAGTGTAATTGAATGTGAAATGGGAAAACAAACCTAATTCCTTTTTCCTAGAAGCAAGTTCTTTTTGAGAAATAACACACCATTAAGCCAGTTGGTTTAGAAAAGACTCAGTAACTTTTTATTTCAGCCTTCCCAAAGACAATAGCGACATTATTCCCCATGGTTTAGGTTCTTTTCTAGTTCCTCTTACTCTGAAATTTCTGATTTAAAGCAAAAGCTATGTCACATATTTTAGTCCTGAGGGAAATTACTGTGACCTGTTTTGTTTTTGTTTTTTTTTTACTTCAGGGAGTTTATTTTTCTCTACTTCCCCCTTCCCCCAGTTGTTGGCTATTTCTTACCAGCTACACTCCTCTAAATCCTTGTTCTGGCAAGGCATGCCAGCTGTCTACTGAGGATGCATCTAATCTTGGCCTCTGTCTGTCATTTGGCCTTTTTAAAATGGTCCCAGTTAAGCATGTTGTGTAATAAAAATAAATAGGTTTGCCTCCCTGAGTGCTATGACTCACCCTCATTAAAGCCACTGCTGCCTTAAACAACACTGATTTTACCTTTCTCTTCAGAGTAGAAAAGCTAACACATGTGTACTTTTCAATAGAATTAGGGACAGAAGGTTCTTGTGTTTTAGTTAATCCACATTTATGGATCACATACTGTATGCATGGATCAGGAACATGCAAAAAAAAAAAACTGCATAAAGGGGAAAAAAACACACCAACTATTTCATCCCAGCGTATTTAGATTTAATATCAACAACCTGAAATCTACAAATCTCTCAGGAGCTGGTATCCCAGGAATTCCTTCAGCTGTGCATTCTTGGCTTTCACAACCCTGAACAGAATATATATTTTAGTTGCTTTTGCTTTCCTGTGGTCACATTCTCCTCCTACCCCACCTGCATGCCTCTCACAACTTCTGTGACAAAAAGTCCTAGATGCTGGATGCACTTCTGCAAGTGCCCCCATATGTCCAGATTTCTGTAAATAGTGTGCGAATTATGCTTGAGTTCTTTTAAATTATAAATTATTAATACAAGCTGGCAAGTATTAAACAACTATCTCTATTGTTTTGTTCAGGACCTGTCTGAGTAATTGATTTTATAAAGGAATGAACATGAATCTAAGGGAGAAAAGTTCTATTAGGAATTTGACCGTTTGTTTTATGTATTCCTATGTTATGTTATTTAGTTCATCCTAGTAAATTTTCAGATATATTATTTATATGTTATACACATGAGAAAAAAACACTGTGTAGTATTGATACAAGTTAATACTAATTAAGACATAGATGGAAATTTTCTTTGAAAAAGCAGCTTTTAACATATTCATTATAAGCAAAATCAGCCTATTAGGAGTTTTTCCCTAGTATTCAAATAATGTTCCTACCTTAAAATCATGAATACCTGGGTCTATATGGGCAAATCATTTGTTTAAGTAGTATGCTGTAATCCCAGACGGTCATCTGCCAATCGTTACACATCGAGGCCATTTGATATAGATAGAACTTTCTAAAAGGAGAGCAGAGAGGCTGATTACAGTTTGCATCAGTGGCTAAGTTCACACACTTAGAGGGCAAAATAGAGCTTTAAATATGTACACTAGAGAGTAGATAAAAAATAAATAAAGGAAATCCTAAATTATAGCTTTACATGTTAAAGGTCAGGATTCTTTAATAGAAACTTCCTTTGTGGGTCAGTGATTCTCTCGATCCATTTTTTTTTTTTTTTTTGGCTCTTCAAGCACTGTTTCTTTAGAATAGAAAGTTAAAACAAAATTCAAAATAGAAGGTTAAAATTCAAGGTGAGTTATTACCACCTATTTTGCATAAAAATAGCTATCTCACCAGGAAAAGAATTGGCTGTGGCTCTAACTAGTTTCTCAAACTGCTTTCCCAGGATCTCTGGAAAACTTGGAAGGAGACAGGACATACAACTTCAGGGTCAAAATTTCCATAATAATGTTTCAAATTCGTGTTTTTGTTTTGATGATAATCTTTTAAAAAGTACCAGTTATAAAAGATTTCTTTTGTATATACATTTTAAATAAAAAGGTGTGTTTCCATAGATTAGGAGGTCTGCAAGAAGCTTATTTTCTACCCCTCTTTTATAAAAAAGGGGGTCTATACCATGACTCAAGTTTGATACTAACTTTTGTAAAGGAAATGAACAAATTGGTTCCTACTATGTTACAGGGCAACAGAAATTGAAGAGAGAACAAAGATACACGATGGGAACTATCAAAGGAAAATTGCACTAGGGAAAGTTTAGCAAGGAAGGCTTTATTTAAGAGTATTGTAGCAGGGATCACGACTATTGCAATAAGGTAGAGATACTGAACTCAGTTTAGGGGAAACAACAGAGAGAGTTATCAAGCACTGGGGTGAGCTAGTGGGAAAGTACTGGAAAGCATTATGGGGAAAGCAAGATTAGGCCATCTGTGTTTGCTAATTGGTGCTTATTCTAGATTGATAAAAAATTTAAATTCTGAGCACCTAGTGTAATACCTTGCACAGTGAAGACCACTCAATGCCTTTCTCATGGCAAATGTTAATTGAGCCTGCTTTAGTCCCACCATATCCTAACCATTAAGATAAGACAGTTTCTGTCCTTCAGCAGTTGACAGTAAAGTGGGGAAAAGGAGCAAATAAACTGATTTTCATTAATGCAGCATGCTATAAGAGGGCATAGAGGAACACATGTCTCCTTGATTGTAATATCTACAGAGACTATAGCTTTTTGTGGTTAGTGCCATTCAGTCATCCAAAATACAGTTATTAACCACCTACTGTGTGTCGGACACACTTGTAGGTGCTGGGGTTTAGCAGTGAACAAAACAGGCAAGAATTCATAGAGTTTACATGATTCTGAGTGGGACAGACAATAAACAACCAAATATGTAATACAATATCAGAATAATGGTAAATGCAACAAAGAAATTAAAAAGCCTAGAAAGAAGAGGGGCCTGGGTGGCTCAGTTGGTTAAGCATTCGACTTTTGATTTCAGCTCAGGTCATGATCTCAGGGTCATGAGATCAAGCCCCACATTGGGCTCATGCTGGTAGTAGAGTCTGTTTAAGATTCTCTCTCTCCCTTTCCCTTTGCCCCTCCCCCTACTCCCACTCTCTCTCTCTAAAAATAAATAAATAAATCTTTTTTTTGAAAGTCTGGAAAGAAGAAAGAGTAACAAGAAAGTCCTATTTTTTTTTTTTAAAGATTTTATTTATTTATTTGACAGAGATAGAGGCAGCCAGCGAGAGAGGGAACACAAGCAGGGGGAGTGGGAGAGGAAGAAGCAGGCTCACAGCAGAGGAGCCTGATGTGGGGCTCGATCCCATAATGCCGAGATCACGCCCTGAGCCGAAGGCAGACGCTTAACCGCTGTGCCACCCAGGCGCCCCAAGGAAGTCCTATTTTAGATACGGTGTTTAGGGAAGGCTTTTCAAAGAGGCAAGTTTTGAGCAGATTTTAGAATGAAGTAAGGAAGCAAGTCATGCTAGTATGTGAAGAAGAGTGTTTCAAGCTGAGATAACAGCAAATGCAAAGGTCCTGGGACAGGAGCATATTTGGCATGTGTCAAAACATCAGGAGGGCCAATGTAACTAGAACAGAGGAAGGATAAGAAGACTAGAAGGAAATGAACTAGGAAAGTTAGCCAATGGTGAAATCATATAAAATCTTGTAAAACCATGGTAAGGACTCTGGATTTTATTCTAAGCATGATAGAATGCCAGTGAAAGATTTTGAGCAAGAAAGCAATATGGTAACAGTTTTATTAGATATGTCCTGGACTTGGGGGTAGGGCTGGTGCATTAGATAGGGAAAGATTTCTGGCAAAAGACGAGTCTGAATTTCCTCTGGAAAGACACATAAGGGTTAGCTAGGTAAATAAATTCAGCAGGATTTCAAGGAGTAGGGAATGGAGTACAAAATTGTGGCAGGCAGAGGGAGCAGCATGTGAAAGTTTGGGGACAGGAGTGATGATAGTACCCTAACTGGGCTACTTAACCAGTAGACAGTACTAGAGGCACAGTTGCTAAAGGCCTATGAGCTTTCAAAGGATGGTAAAAATGTTTGAGACCTAAAAACACTATTTTGGGGGGAGGGGTTCTGAAATATAAAAAGGAGAAATTTTTTAATTAAATCAACCATGAACTAATTATAGCAAAATATAGTTAAAACATAGAATGTAGGCTCTATAAAAGTAGGAACTTATCTATTTTGTTGACTGAAGTATTTCAGAACCTAAAATAAAAACTAGCCTATAGTAGCCACCTATTAAGTGTTGAATGAATGAATGAATTTAATTCAGTTTTATAAAATGTGGTATTATGTCAACCAGCCAGCTACAACTCTGCTTAGAACTCAGTTTTTTGTAAGCTATTCTTCTTGTGGAATGTGAATTTACTGTTATATGTCTGATAAGATGTAGATTTCCAAATGGAATAATTTCCAGAGCCTGTGATTATCTTTAAAAGTATCTGTGTCCTGGAAACCAGCAAGTAGAGTGTATTGCATGAGCTGGTAGAATAGTAAGAAACCAATCTAGAGGCATCAGCAGGAGCCAGGCTGTGGAGGGCTTTGTACTATAGTGAGAAGCATCAAATTCATCCTGGAGGGAATATGGAGCCATTAAAAAAATATTAGGAATGGAAGCGAGAGTCCCATGTTAAAACGGGCACTCTGGTTTTCCCTCTGAAAATGGATTTGATTGAGATAAGACTGTAGTAATTGACTGGTGACAAGGTAAGAAGGTGGTTGTCTCAATCTGAGGATAAAATGAAGATAGATTAATCTATAAGGTCATGCCCCTGGGAATAATGAGAAAGGAACTGACTTAAGTCTATTAAGGAGATAATATTAGTAGGAATTGGTAACTAATTAGTTGTATAAGTAGAGAGAGGGAAGCTTTATGAATGATTCTCAGGTTTGTAGCTGAGGCATTAGATGGATGGTAGTACCTCTCCCAGAGAGGGGGAGTAGGGGAGGAAATATTTATTGAATTAATTATTTGATTGATTAATGAAGAGAAGTTTCTAGTCCTTCTCCAAAATTTACCATCAATTAGACCTTGGGTAAATTACTCAAATATCATTTCCCTCATCTATAAAACAAGGGCAGCTGTATCTACTCAGCCTGCCTCACGGAGTTGGTTTGAAAAACAAATGTAATAATATAGTTTCTAATTTTGAATATTTAACACTTTATACATACAAAATAGTATATGATATAAAGCACATTTTAAAAAGGGACCTTCTTGAACTCACCATAAATATGTATTTTAAAAGACTATTACAAATACTGTTAAATCAGTGTGCTTCTCTCCGTCTTATCCTCAGCAATAATCACTTTCATGCATTTTATGTTTAACATTTTGTTACTTAAAAAATGGTTTTCTTTATATATGCATAAACCCCCCAAACAAGATATCACAAAGTTTTTCTTGTTTTTGAGTTTTATCCAAGTGGTATCATCTAGTCTGATGCCCCTTACTTTTATTCATTCAGTATCATGCTTTTATAATTATAGAAAAATTGTGTATAAAATCAAAAAACAAAACAAAACTAGACACAACCCAAATGTCTATCCACAGAATGATAAAATTGTGATATAGTCTCCCAATGGAATATTATATAACAGGAAAAATTATAGCTGATTATAGTAATACAGAATATGTATTATTACTTACTTCGAAAAGTTGCAAGACGGTATGCAAATAAAATAAATAATGCTTTTATGAATTTTATGTAATTAAAAATAAATAAGTTTCTGAGGAAAGTCTATCCTATTAAAACGACACTTGGTAAGAATTTAGCAATTAAAAACCAAGAAGGAGATTCTTCATTGAGAAGAGTCCTAGATGCCTTCCTTTTGAGCTTTTCCTTTTGTCTTTATGTTCTACATGGACTTGCTTAGTTATCAACATCATTAGCTTCCAGGAGTGCCTGCTTTCCTGAACTCTAAGGCCTAAGCATGTATTAAGAAATATTTTTGTATATAGCAGTGTTTATTAACTAGCCAATCTGTTTATTTTGTCCCATTCATACAAAGGTCATTTTATTAAAATTAAAATAGTACCTGACTCAAATCATGGGAGACTTAGTGTTTTATTTCAATTAGGGAGGCTGCTCTATTTCTCTGAGGGTTTTTTTTTTTTTATTATGTTCAGTTAGACACTGGATAGTACATTCCAAGTTTTTGATGTAGTGTTCAATGATTCTTTAGTTTAAAACATCAAGAATTTTCATATGCCCTAAATTAGATTCAGATCTGTAGAACTTATTTTTTTTAACTCTATAAATTGATTTAAGTGTTGTAGTGCTAGATAATATTCCTATGGAATCAAGTTATTAAAAATATAAATATCTATGGCTAGGAATTATTCTATTTGACTTACATCTTTCCTTCCTGTATCCTCAGGATTTAAGGAGTATAATAGTGATTCCTAAAATGTGCCAGTCCAAGTCAACACAGCTTTGCTTCAAACATAAACATTATAAAAAGGTAAAATTGCAATTTTTGGTGAGCAGACAAAGGGGGAAGTCTTGTTTATGCTTCCTTTTTTTTTTTAAAGATTTTATTTATTTATTTATTTGAGAGAGAAAGAGCACAAGCAGGGGGAGCAACAGAGGGAAAGGGAGAAGCGGACTTCCCACTGAGCAGGGAGCCCGATGTGGGGCTCGATCTCAGGATCCCAAGATCATGACCTGAGCCAAAGGCAGTCACTTAACCAACTGAGCTACCCAGGCGCCCCCTTATTTATGCTTCTATCTCAATACAAGTAGTATGCTCCTCATCTATGACATAACTTTCAGTTTACTAGTACTAGGACACTGCTTCGTTTGTCATCTATATATTTATGTCATCTCTATATCTATGCATATACATATCTGTATAATATATATAATCACCGTGTATCACATTATAATTACAATTATCATAGTGTATTTGGACAAATATTTTAATACCTCTATTATTTATACTGTGTCAGGCACTTTTCTAAGTGCTTTGCTCTGAAAACCTGCAGCCTGTGAGGTGAGGTACTCTTAGTATCTACATTTTGCAGAAGAGGAAACTGAGACCCAACAAGGTTAAGTAATAAGATCAAGGTCACACTGTTCATAAGGATTAGACCTGGAATCCAAACTCATATGTCTAGCTCCAGGTTCCATGCTCTCAAACCTTACCCTATATTGCCTTCACTAAACACCTATATGAAATGAAGCCATTTCAAATATCAACGTAGAGAGTTAGACTAGCAGCCCAACCCAAAGAAGATATTTTGAATTTGGCTAGTTACTTTGAAAATTAATCTGCAAAGTCTTTTTGCCTTTATTAAGTAGTATACTTTTTTCCCCCCATTAGTACTGCCTATGAGGCTATGACCTCTTCTGGCGTAAGGACCACTCTTAATTATTTCTGCTCTCCTGAGCCTGATGTATTGCCCATCACACACTCAAAACATTGCCGAAAAAAATAAATAAAAGAGTGACTGATGCAGTTAATTGGCAAATTAAAGGAAGAGTTAGGGTCATTGGATGCCTCAGATCAAAATTTCATTCTTGAGAAACAATAAAATATTTCAGTCTGCATTAACCAAAGGAATAGCCTGTATTAATCGATTTCATTGGGTTAAAAAAATGATCAATAATTTAGTTAGCTTAGTCTATCGTTTGTGCCTTTCAGTCATAAACTATCAGAGATTATTCTTGAGATTATTTTAACAGGACCCAAAAATTGAATTTGAAATTTGAGTACATAGTATTCTGATAACACCATAATGTTGTCTAACACTGCAAACACAGGATTTTATTCAAATATGAACATTTTCAGCAGATATTTCAGTGTCTTAAATATTACAATATATTTAAAAATCTACTAAACTTGGGTACCTAGGTGGCTCAGTCGGTTAAGCGTCTGCCTTCAGTTCAGGTCATGACCTCAGGGTCCTGGGATTGAGCCCTGTTTTGTGCTCCCAGCTCAGCAGGAAGCCTGCTTCTCCCTCTCCCTCTGCCTGCTGCTCCCCCCATTGTGCTGTCTCTTTCTCTGTCAAAAAAATAAATAAAATCTCTTTTAAAAATCCACTAAATTACTAATTCCTATTGAAAGCCAGTTTACTTATTGTGATTAGCCCTGGGTGTTGTATGTAAGTGCTGAATCACTAAATTCTACTGGAAACTGATATTACACTGTATGTTAACTAACTTGAATTTAAATAAAAACTTGAAAAAAAAAGAAAAAACCAGTTAAAAAGATACAAAATTTTCAAATGAAGTCATATTTAAAACATTTGCTACTGTGTACAAAGAATCCTTAGCATTGGTGAAATATAGTCACATTTTAATTCTCAAATTATCTTAATGGAGAGAAATATGAGGCAAGCATTTGTATGTTTCCTATGTTTGTCACCTGGCACTTAAAGTTATAAATACATGTAAGGGAGGTAAGTCAGACTCCTATCCAGCCAATTTCTGTATAACAAGGCTGGGCCAGTTATCACAATAGTTCTTTTCATTCAGTTAATATTTATTGAGCACCCATTATATAAAAGGCACTGTAGTGAATGTTCTGTAATAATATACTGCATACATATGGTATTTTAAAGTGCTTCCAACATTCACAAGTATTATCATGTTTTGAGTTATGAGGTACAGTAGGCAACATTGTTGTCCTACTTATCAGATTATAAATGTGGAAACTGAGGCCCAGCAAGGTTAATTGTACTACCCAAAGTCACAGCCATGGTGGTGAATCAGGCTACAGAAGCAGTAATGGTAATAATAAAAAGGAGAGAGGGAAGAAATAGCCCATCAAAAGGTTCTGCTTCATAAAAGTCTTGATTTGAAAGCAGTGTTAAATTAAGGCTTGGTCATACACGGAATACAGACCAAACATACTTTATCATTAAGGGTTAAGTTTCTTTTGATTAATACAGACCAAGTTCCAACAATAATACTGTTTTTAAATATAGTTGGTATATTCTTAAATCATACTTTTCTCTCTTCTTGCTTAAACTTTATTGAAAAAACAAGCTTCAAAAAAGGCAACCTACGAATAAATAGGGTATGTAATGAGCAACCATTATACATGATTTCTTCACTCATGTGGAACTTCTATAACCCACTAATGAGTTCACCACTTGTGAGGTACTAAGGCCTTTTGTTTCAACTAGGTTAATCATATTTTATGACCAACCATTATGTCTCTTCTATTCATGTATACTACTATTTCATTGCTAGGTACAGTATTCATACTTTATGGTCCAATTTATTATTTGGCTGCATCAGAAAACCAAGTCTATATGAATATTTTATTTGATATGCAAAATACACCAAAGTTACTGTTACCTTTATAAACATAATAAATTGTATAAAAGGCATATTTTAGAAAAATAAGAAAATTGAATAGGAAGTTTTTAAGCTTTCCCACCCTCAATGTCAACACACCAAGCATGCAGAAATTTATTTGGCTCAGTATTGATGGTAATAATGCCTACTATTTATTGGGCACCTTCTCTGCACCTTACTCTTTATGTATATATTTATATATTCATTATTTCACCTAACCGAATCTTTAAATTGGACATATTACAATAGTTATCTTCATTTCACAGCCGAGGAAAGTGACATTCAGCAAGGGTAACTTTTCCATGTCACAGAATGGCAAATTTGAACTTTTATTCCATCCTGAACACATTGTCTACTACATCATAGCTTTTCCCTACCCCCACTTCTTCCACCCTCTCAGACCAACAAGCTGATACTCTGTCTTAATTCCTACATCATCACCACTGCAGCTCATTTATTTAGTTATTCATTCAACATCCATTTTTTGAATACCTATTACAAGCCAGGCATGATTTTAGGAACTGAGGACATAAAGGTAACAAGACAAAGTCTCTGCTCTCAAGTACTTAGAGACTCAGAGCAAAGGAAGGCAACAGGACATAAATAAACAAGATAATTTCAGAAAGTGATAAATGCTGGGAAGATAAACAGAGTAGAGAGATAGAGAATGCAGGAAGGGGGGCTGGTGGAAGTGGAGAGTGTCTATTTTAAATTGGAAGACCTTTCTGAGGAGGTGACTTCTGAGCTGGCCATGAATGATGTGAAAAGACACCAGGTGGTCTGGGGCTGGGCGTTCCCAGCAGAGGGAACAGCAAGTGCAAAGGCCTAAGGCAAGAACAAGTTTAGCCTGTTCGAGAAATAGCTAGAATACCAATGTGGCTGAAATTTAGTGAGCTGAGAAGAAAGTGGTAGTATGAGATGGGGACAAAGAAATAAATGTCCGATCCTGTAGAGACTTATAGGTCCCGGTAAAGCATTTGGATTTATATTTTAAGTGCTGTGGGAGGCCACTGGAGTATGTGGAAATATCTGAGTCTTATCACAGCCAGTTTAGCTCCTGTTTACCTCTATCCGCTGTTATCTTACTGTGATGAAGCAGCTGCCACAGCTATCATTTGCCCTCTTAGAATCTCTTCTGTTTCCTATGGGTTCACCTGACAAATTTTACCTTTTGAGACTGATGCCAGAGCCACATTAACTTGATACACACCTTGGATGCCTTGGAACTTCCCAGCGCCTGTTCTACCATTCACTAAAATTACCTTTACTTTCTCTGACTCAATGCTGATAATCCTAGCTAGATGTTAGAGAAACATCAAGGGGGTGAAGGTAGAGATAATTATCCTTAAAGTGCGGCAATCTGACACCTCCTTACTAAACTCTAAGAAATGTTCACTTTTTTTTAAAGAGAGACTGAGAGTGAGTGGGGGGAGGGGCAGAGGAAAAAGGGAGAGAGAACCTTAAGCAGACACCCACTGAGTGCAGGGGCTGGATCCCATGACCCATGAGATAATGACCTGAGCTGAAATCACGACTCAGATGCTTAACTGACTGAGCCACTAAGTATTTCACCTATACCTAACATTAGTAAGGTACCTTTAGTGACACTGGAAATCAAGAAAGAGAAAGACTTAGGATGCAAGAGAAGTAAATCCAGCCCCAGAGAACAGTGAAATGAGGGTCCAAGAGAACTGCTAGATAACGAACCTGGAAAACAGCTAATCTTGACTGCAACAGGAAAACTGAAAGAAATTTTTGGGGAAAATGTCATTTGACAGAATTTTTGATATGACAGTGTTTGAAAAAATATGTACATCAGAGATAAATAGTGTAAGAAAAGGGAAATGTGGGGCACCTGGGTGGCTCAGTCGGTGTTAGAAAACAACCAGAAGCATGGTATGTGGTATGTAGGAAGCAGGTTCAAAGATGTCTTTTTTTAATTTTGAACTTGACCCATGTATATATCTTTTAACAAAATAAGCAAACCAAAAGAAGCAGAGACAAGCAAATAAAAATCTGGTATGTCCTACTTCTTTCCTATGAAAGCATTATTAGAAAGTTTGTGGCCTAGGGACCACAGTTTTAGGTACTTGTCCTATGATAATCTTTATCTATTTCTGTCAGTTACTCTGTTCAGTCATTATATACATTGTGCATAAGAAGAAATTTATTAACAGAGTGAATTGTTAAAAAACAGTCCTACTGATATTTCCAAAATGCAGTTTGGATCATACCAGCCATCTGTTTAAAAACGTCCAACATTTCTACTTTGCCCACAATATAAAATCTAAGTGGTCCCTCCACTATATCTTACCCTCCCCTTTCCTTCTCTTTCTTTCCCTCCCTTTCCTAAACTTGTCAGTGACAAAACCATTGGTGAGGCAGAGTAAGACAGATATAGGGATAGCTCAGAGTGAAGAGTCACAGCCCAAGCAGAGTAAGTAAGACATCAATACAGAAGTGGGGGCAGTCTGGTATTGAGTGTCTGAGTCTGATAAGGGTGAGGAGATCTATCTCAGGGTAGCAAGGTCCCAGTAGAGTCTGGAGAGCATCCACATAGAAAAAGGTGCAACATAAGTTATAAAAGATTAGTTATATATAGGAGGAATGATCAAACAAGTAAAAGATATTAAGGAAAATGGGAGTCAATTTTCCCAGTGTGAGAGGGGAGTTACAAATACAGAAAGAGAGGGAACTAGAATGAATCCAGTGGTATTGTATTATAATTGGAAGTGTGTGGTCTGGTTATATATTGATACATTACAAATCATCCCCAAATGCAGTGATTTGAAATGCAGTAATCATTTTATTATTTCTCATGGTTTCTGTGCATCAGGACCTTGAAAAAGGCACACTGGGACAGTTTATCTCTGGGAGATCAAATGGAAAGACTTGAAAGCTGGGGATTACTTACTAACTGGGAGCTAGAATCACCCAAAGGCTCACTCACATGTCTAGGGTTCCATGCTGTATTACCTGGGGTCTCTACTGGGGCTATTGCTAGAACATGTACACCTGTCTTTTCATTGTGGCTCTCTGCTGTTTCATAGGATGATGACTATGCTCCAAAAGGACCAAAAAGAAGCTGCATAATCTTTTAAGACCTAGATTGGAAGTCCCTTAGTCTCATTTCTGCCACAGTGACAAGTATTAGTTAGCTTAGGATGCCATAACAAAATAGCAAGACTGGGTGGCTTAAAAAACAGAAGTTTAATTTATTTTCCGACAGCTTTAGAGGCTGGAAGATCAGGATCAGGGTTCCAGCATGGTTGGGTTCTGGTAAGATAGCTGCCTTCTCTCTCTGGTATCTCCTTATATAAGGGTACTAATTCCATGATGAGGGCCTCACCTTCATGACCTTATTTAAACCTAACTAACTCCTGAAGGTCCCATTCCAAATACCATAACACTGAGGGGTTAGGGCTTCAAAGTATTAATCTGAAGGGACACAATTCAGTGCATAGCACCCTGATTTAAGATAGGAGACGGGCATAGATCTCATTTCCAAATGAGAGGAGCATTAACATTGTGTTATATATAAAAAAAAAAAAAATCCTGTAGATCATGTGGGATTGGAGACCTTTTTATGGCCATCTTGGAAAATGCAATCTGCCACCTTATCTGTGCATATATACATACGCATATACATATATATGTGCATACATGTATGTGTGTATGCATATTCCCTAATTCTGTCCAATGAGAGGGCCCAAGTCCTATTCCAACAGCATTGAGTACATTCAGATCTTGACTTCCAAATAATCACTCTTCATTATAGAGAACTGGGGATCCTTGGGAAATGGCTGACTCAAGAGATAAGGAAAGAATAAGATGAGTTTAGAACCAGTTGTGACAGAAATCAAAGAATGATGAGGGTACCAAAAGGATACAGGGGTCAGCTTAAAGGCCAGGTCCACTGGCCAACTCTGGAACCATTTGAACATCAAAACAAAAAATGATTATATAAACCACTGAATTAAATAAATAAAACCTTTAGTGAGGAGTGGGATATGTACATAATTTCAAATTACCTCCTCATGCAAATATTAATTATTTACAAAAGTTCTAAAAGGCATTTCAGGGGTGCCTGGGCGGCTCAGTCAGTTAAACGTCTGCCTTCAGCTCAGGTCATGATCCTAGCATCCTGGGACTGAGCTCTTTATCAGGCTCCCTGCTCAGCAGGGAGTCTGCTTCTCCCTCTCCCTCTGCCCCTACCCCCACCCCCCGCCCTCCAGCTTGTGCTCTCTCTCTCTCTCAAATAAATAAATAAAATAAAATAAAATAAAATAAAATAAAATAAAATAAAATAAGAAGGAGAAGGAGGAGGAGAAGAAGAAGAAGAGGAAGAAGAAGAAGAAAGAAGAAGAAAAGGCATTTCATAGTGAGGAAGTCTGACATACACCATTTGAACTGAGTGATCAAAGTGATCATCACTAAAGAGACAAATTGAAATTACATGCCTGATAGGATGCAGTGAGAAAGTGCAGCACCTCTTCTGTGATATTCCTGCAGAAGATGCATAACTGGAATCAAATCATGAGGATGCATCAGACACTCAAATTGAGGAACGGTTAGCAAAATAACTGGCCTGTAATCTTTCATAGTGTCAAAGTCAAGACTGAAGAACCATTCCCAAATGAAGAGCACCAAAAAGACTAGATGGCAGCATGTGATTCTGAACTGGATGTGTTTGCTGTTAAGAGCATTATCAAGACCATATATTATGGTTATATTGGAAAATATTTTTATTTGTAGGATACACACAGTAAAGAATTCGTGAGGGGTGTCGCAATAGCAATGCACTCTCAAATGGTTCAGGAAGAAAATGTGTTGTTGTGTTATATACTTGTGATTTTTTTGTAAGTGGGAGATTGTTCCAAATTATATTTTAAAAAATAACACATGGCTTAGTACACATTCAAATTGCTTATTTATCTTACCTTGTGTATCTTATCCACAAACCTTCCAATTTTGAATATTACTTTATATCTTATCACTTCCCTGGAATAACCGCTTGCTTTAGTTCCAGAGCTGATCAAGCCTTCTCTCATCCTTTTGTAGGAATACTGATACCTCTTTCTCTTCTCTCTCCTAGAAAAATTTTCCTTATTCTGTATGACCTGTTGAAATGCTCTTAACTGTGGAACATTTTCAACTCTCCTGAACACAGTTTCTTAGGCCCATAGTTCGTATCAGCTTTATACATTATTCTGTGGGTATTGTCTGTAATAAGGTACTTGTCATGGAGGAAAGACCTGCAATACATTCATCTTCCCATTCCTGGGACTTGTCACAATTCCCTAAAACATAGGGGCAGCTCAATGCATTTTATTAAATGAGTGAACACTAAACTAATGGATAAGGTATTGGAACTGTTTGTTAATAATGTGTTTCAAAAGGAGTAGCTGTTGTAACTCTTAATCCTATATATCACATAAACCTATGGACATATGATTTCTTGGGGAGCTTGTAGTGGTCCTATTATACATGTATTTCATTATATGTCCCTTCAAATTATTATTATTTTTTTTTTGGAGAAGAATGAAAATGGAGAGGGAGAGAGAACACAGAGGAAGGAAGAAAGAAGAAAGGGAGAGAGATTAGAAGGGAGGGGAATAATTTTGAGTTTGGGAAATCCAGTGAATTGGTAAGACTTACATCTCTAATTAATCTGCTGCTTAGGCACTAGACAGCACACTTACTTAGGGTAGACAAACCTGCATGTGACCTCCAACTCTGCCACTTTCCAGTTATGTCATCTTGGGCAAGTTAGTTAACCTCGATGATTCTCAGATCCTTCATTTTAAATAAAAATAATACTGTGAACTCCGTAGGTTCGTTGCGATGATGAGAAGGAACATTTTAAATAAAGGGCTAAACATTATGCTTGGAATATTATAAGCTCTTAGAAGGCAGTAGCTCTTATTTTTATAATCCCTAAGATTTTGATGCTCTGTACTCTCTAACTGATAAACTATCACCTTGTTGTATTTTATCAATAAGTTAATTCACTAGAATAAATATTTGAAAGTATGAAGCAGCAAAATCCTACTTCTGAAAAATCTAATAGTTTTATTTTTTTAATCTATAAAAGTTTCACGTTTATGATTACAGGTTTTACTTTCAGTTTGGTTATGTTCCAAGTCAGATGTATTTCCAAGTTAGTTGTGTATGAGAATAGACAATTGGACATTTTGCACATGTAAAGCATCTTCTTTGGTTTTGACAAGATGAGAGGTATATTGTGCTTAGTTCTTAGGATCATTTTCTTACTTTCCAGACAAAAGGTTTTTTGCTGCATATCTGTCAGTCTTAAATCTCATGGGGTATGCTCTCTTCAACCCTCCTCTCTCTTGTTTTTCGAGTAAATAATTATACGATATTTTCCTCCTAATGCATACATTGCTCTAAATCAAAGCTCTCTACAAGAAAAATTTACATGGAAATGAATCACATAGTAAGTATTAATGGTGTTTTGAAATAATAAACAGCAGCTATAAAGGCTTTTAGGCAAGTCAAACAAAAAAAATAAAATAAAATAAAGTAGAGGTTACCTAGTTCAGGCTGATGTTATTTTTCACATCACTTCTCTTAGAATTAGAAAATCCATGAGGAATAACAATAAAATCTCCCAAACTGGAGGCAACAAAAGATTTCAAAGAGTAACCCCAAGATATCACACTTCTAGCTTTAAGGTCATGGAGAGTGAGAAACCTAAGCATAGAAACCCATTCAGAATCTGTATTTGTCTGTAACCCCTCGTATTACATGTGAATTTCTTTGGTGTTGATGTCCACATTCCTCACATGAATTGCTGAAGGAGTTTCTGCACACCACCTCCTTCAGTATTCACTCTAAACAAGTCAGCAACCACTATTCACTCTTTTGAGTTTGAAGAACTTTTTTATGTGCTTTGAAAAGTGTTGTGTAAAACTGGAAATTTCCAGGGTGTTGCTTGTGTTCAAGGACGGATTTAAACAACGAGGAGACATCAGGTTGGAAGAATCTCTGAAAACAAAGACAACCTAACACCTATATCCTGTATGAGGAAAAAACATTGTTTGGAAAAAGCTGTGAATCGATGTGTCACGGAACACACGTACAACAGTGTAATTATTACTGGTAAGTCTCTCCTCTCATGCTGTACAGCTGTATTGCTGGGTCTTTAACAGTGCTCAAGAGCTACACTTTGCACTGTGGATTTCAGAGGGCACCTAACAAGCCACCCATATTTTGGAAGCAGTGAGCAGGAGGATTAATGAGTTGCTTAGCCCCCTCCGTTGAATGAGTATTTATTGATTCTGACAGAGGCATAGGGAAGTGAATGATAGAGAGTAGAGTTGCATACCTCACCTGGCTCTCTGCCTTAATTTGTTTATGAAAATGAATTAAGACTGATGGCAAATAAGACTGCAGGAAAGACAGGACACAGAAAACTATAATGGTCACAGAAAGGGAGAGCAGTGACTAAAAAAAATCCAGTTTTTAGCTGGGTGCTATTTTTATAATCTAGGATTTTAGGCACACATAAGCTATTTTAATATCATGCGTATGAATACATTCACAAAGTTATATGCAGTTTACAGCCTTAAAAACAAGGTTTTCCTAACTTGCAGCACTGTAAGCTCAATTTCATGTACCTGGGTCTGAAAAAAAAAAATCAGATTTTGTTCTTTTAGTCACGTACATCATCACCAATAAAAAAGATTTCTGGTGTTCGACCACAGTGGCACCCTTGTTAAAGATGCATGAAGTCAATGGAATAGACCTTATTTCTCTACCGCTGTGGAGGCCCTGGAGGTCTGGCAGTGATAAACATTTGTCTGTCCCTTAATGAGGCATAAATGACTCAGAAGAGAAGATATAATTAATGTGTGGGGGTCCAGGGGTTGTTTGTTTGCTTTTTGGTTAGGTTTGGTTTTTGGTAAGGCATGCTGTTGGCCAGATCAAAATTAAGGTTAAGAATGTAATGCTGTTGGTGTCCTCTCATTCCATGTGGTCTTTAGCTTCTCTTGTTTTGATAGGGAAAAAATTAGAGTGAAGACTACAGTCAGTTGGGCCTTTGTGTGGCTCTACTCTTGTATTAGCTTCCTAAGGCAGGTGTAACAAAGTACTGCAAACTGTGTGGCTTAAAATAACCGAAATTTATTGTCTCCTGGTTCTGGAGGCTAAAAGTCTGAAACCGGGGCGCTGGCAGGGCGATTCCATTATGCTGGCATTAGCCTATCCATTTTACATATAAATGAACAAAGTAATTATAGTTACATGAGTCAGTCATTTCTTATAAAGTGTTAAATGCAGAAAACCCACCTTTCTGAATTCTCCCGTACCCATATAACTGGCTTGACTTATTTTTCCTTACTGAGGAAATTATGTAGGTTGTTAGGCATTACGTACAGACTGTCTTGTTGCTATTTTAATGTGGCGTGTGCTTATTACAGTGGGAAAAAATCACTCTGAATTTACCTCATGAAAGATTTTTTCTCCATTAATCTTTTTCTTTTTTTTTAATTAAAAGGGATATAATTTTATTTTAATTAATTGTAGAACACAGACTCAGCATTTGTAGCCATTTATTAGTATGACAGTGCATGTATCTACCTGGTGTAACCAATATCGAATTCAAAGCAATCTACAAAAATTTTTTATTTTAGCATTAATATAGCAACTGATATCTTTAAGACAATATCCCCAGTCCTCATCAATTTATATGAATGCGAGGAAATAATTGACTTTGTTATAATGTTAAGATTAGCTTTTATCTGAAATATCCTTTCTTTTTTTTTTTTTTAAAGATTTTTTTAATTTATTTATTCTACAGAGATAGAGACAGCCGGCGAGAGAGGGAACACAAGCAGGGGGAGCTGGAGAGAAAGAAGCAGGCTCACAGCAGAGGAGCCTGATGCGGGGCTCGATCCCGTAACGCCGGGATCACGCCCTGAGCAGAAGGCAGACGCCTAACCGCTGTGCCACCCAGGCGCCCCTGAAATATCCTTTCTTGACTCCCCATTCTAATCATCTCCGTCTGTGATTTATCACTACATAGCAGCAAGAGAAGGTTGTCAATCTCTACCTGAAACATTAAATGAGACTCAGACTCCCCTTGGTGGTTCATAAGATGAGTCCTGCTCTACTCAGTTCCTTTACGCTGCTGTTCATTATACTCCACACCCAACCACCACCCTAGCTTGCTTGGGGTCAGCTTCTCAACAAGAGCTGGTTCTTTCCTTCCCAGGATCCTCCATTCACACTGTTCCCTCTGCTTTTCCATGGGTGTTCTTTCTATTTATCCAGGCCTCAGTTTATATTTGGACCACTTCTTCATGGCTGCCTGCCTTGCTTACTCTATTAGATTCCCCCATGTCATTCTCCTTTATGTCACCTCCTGCTCTGTTTATTTCCTCAGAAGCACTTCACACCCTTCATTATTTGTTTACCTGTTATTGCTAGGTCTCCCTCTAGGCAGTTAAGCTCTGTGAATGCAGAGAATATGTCTGTTTTGTTGACCACAATGCACCCAGTTTCTGTCTCATTGCCTGGCACATATTAGGTGTTCATTAAATATTTATGGAAAAAATGAATCGGCATTAAATACTTGGTTTCCCTGTGAAGTCTTGGTACATTTTTATTATGTTTGGTTTTGGCAATCTGCTTACTATTATATGGAAGAAATCAAAGAAATATCAAAGTATGGGATGTTCTGCTTTCATTTTTGCTTTTTGTTATGTGTTTGAGTGCCAAAGTTAAGATTTTAGGAATTTTATAGCTAATTGAAAGCTCTTTTAAAGGCAACATTTTGGGTTGCTGGGTGGCTCAGGCGGTTAAGCACCCGACTCTTGATTTCGGCTCGGGTCATGATCTCAGGGTCATGATATTGAGCCCTGCATCAGGCTCTGTACTGGGCATGGAGCCTGCTTAAGATTCTCTCTCTCCCTCTCTCTCTCCCTCTCCCTCTGCCCTTCCCCCACACATAACACATGCACTCTCTCTCAAAAAGAAATAATAATAAAGACAGTATTTCACCGTAATACACCTCCATCACTATATTCTAAGAGTAACAAAAGTCATCATTCTCCTGTTTGTGCCTCACATTTTACATGGGTTAATTGGTAACATAAAAGACAAAGATAGGAGCACCTGGGTGACTTAGTCTGTTAAGCATATAGCTTGTGATTTTGGCTCCACACTCAGCAAGGAGTCTGGTTGTGACTCTCTCTCTCCCTCTGCCCCTCTCCCTGCTTGCACTTGTTCACTCTCTCTCTCAAAATAAATAAATAAAATCTTTAAAAAAAAGGACAAAAATAAACTTACTACTGAATTCCAAAGCACAAATCTAAAAAAATGTAACCTCTATTCCTTTTGAAAAACAATATAAGAGATCATGAAAAATGTTTAGCTATAAAAATTATTCATACCTCTCATAGGTTTCTGGGGAATTGTAATGTTGATATAAGTACTACAACTAATGACTCAATTATATATATGAAATGGTTGAATTGGTGGCTACTCTCTTTATTACCATCAGAGTATTAAAACTGTATTTGCTTAAACCATTAATGTGATACATTGTTCTTTTAAAAAATTCCCCATGCAGGGGCGCCTGGGTGGCACAGCGGTTAAGCGTCTGCCTTCAGCTCAGGGTGTGATCCCAGCGTTGTGGGATTGAGCCCCACATCAGGCTCCTCTGCTATGAGCCTGCTTCTTCCTCTCCCACTCCCCCTGCTTGTGTTCCCTCTCTCGCTGGCTGTCTCTATCTCTGTCGAATAAATAAATAAAAACTTTAAAAAAAAATTCCCCATGCTAATTGTTGGCTATTTTTCACATATCTTCAGGACCCAGCCCATAATGATATTATTAAATAAGCACTCCATAGATATTAAACAAATGAGTAGGCATTAAATATATGCCATTAAATTGAGATTGAAGTATATGTATCTGTATTGTGAACTTTCTTAAACATTACCTTCACCCTGTAGTATAATGTCCAGGAACAGGGGTTTGGGGGCATGTTTCTCAACTTTGCCACTTAGTGCCACTCAACTATCTTTTCCTATAATGTTACTTATCTCACTGGGAGTTTCTGAGACACCATGTGTAATACTTCATACATCTTAAGCACCCAGTTAGCTGGTTATTGAAACTAATTATCAAGCAGGTTGTAAAACAGATGGCCATTTGTGATCTCTTCTAGCTCCTTAATCAAATAACTTCAAATACCTCTTTAAAGGCCCTATCTGGGCAGAGTTTTCTAGAAACTCTAGGTAATATGCATAAGGTAAATTTGTTCAGTAATAGCTAAAATATTAAAATATATGCTTGATTTATTCTAGATACTACAAAATTTCTGATGGCAATTAGAAAATAATAACAAGTCTCATTGGGAGTTACTGATAAATGTCATACTTTGGCATTAGCTAGCTACATTCTAATATGCAGTGGGTATCCTTTGCCCAATTACAGTGTATTTTTTTTCTTTAATTTTACCTGCAGGGGTCACTGGTGTCACAGGGCAATCTTCCTCTCTGTTTAGGTTTTGATGGGTAATTACCTGCTGACAGGTAATGTATTATAGGAATAAGGTAATATATTCTTACGATTTACTATTCAGTAAGGAATTCATTAACATAAAGATTATGACCTAGAATATACCCTTGGGAAACTTTCATGTTGATATGCTTTTATTTGGAAGGTGAGTCACTATGTTTGCTAGTGGAAAATAGTTGACAGAAACTTCATTTTTAACTTACTTCTTATTGGATATAACTATGGGGTTCGTTCAAATGACAATGAACCAAGAAAAAAAGTGAGTCATTCATTTAAAATTTATTAAACGGATATATCCTTGAATATCATAAGAGGTATGATTGTCATAAGAAAAATGTATTATGTAAACCTAGTTAATCAAACTAACTTTACACATTTTATTAGATATATTAGTAAATTCTAAATAGTAGTATTCATTCCGTTCAGGTTGTTAATATAATAGAGACTATAAGAGATGCTTTGCATGAATTATTTAGTTAAGATGGTGACAGTAGGGGCGCCTGGGTGGCTCAGTCGTTAAGCGTCTGCCTTCGGCTCAGGGCGTGATCCCGGAGTCCTGGGATCGAGCCCCACATCAGGCTCCTCCACTGGGAGCCTGCTTCTTCCTCTCCCACTCCCCCGCTTGTGTTCCCTCTCTCGCTGGCTGTCTCTCTCTGTCAAATAAATAAATAAAATATTAAAAAAAATAGATGGTGACAGTAAACCTTAGCATTTGATAATCTAATGCAAATTCAATTTTCATATTCATATAACTAATTCTTTTGCACATGGTATTTGCCTAAGTATCAAATAATTAATCTTTAAATAACAAGTTTTTTACTTGGTGAAAATAGCCCCACTAGACTTATTGTTGATCTGATTCTTCTCTTTGAACAAATGGAAGATATGGAGTTTAGAGACAAATTGGACTAAAGCCAATCCATTTCCTTTTCTAGAACAAAAGTCATGTCAGCCAGGGAGACACCTTAAATGTAGAAAATCCGCATGCAACTCCTGACTGGTGAGAGTGTATCATCCACAAGCAATCATACCTCTGCTGTGTTGGTCAGAGAACAGTACAAAGAATTTGTTGCTGCTGTGTTTGCTTTTTTTGTGGGGAATAAACTAATGTGGACCAAAAGAATAAAGGAATTTTGATAATTTTCCACTAAGGTTTATATTGGCAGTAAAATCAATTCAGAAAGTTTATTTTTAAGAAACTGATTTTTTTTTTTTGATTCAAAGCCAGAATTGGCAATAACACCATCCCAAATCCATAAGGTAGTTGTGTAACTCTATGATTATTAGAACTGGATCCGTCAGGTTCTTGCAAAATTAAAATAGGATTTTAAGAGTTAATTTTTTAATTCCTTGGAAATTTCTTCATAACCTTTCCCCATTTCACAATAAAAGACAAACACTACCTTGAAGTTGAAATGCAAGTGAATTCTGAAAAAAAATGTATTTGTACTAGAACTGCAAATGTTTGACAAAAGTTGGAAAGTGGCTCTTAAACTCTCAGCAGGAGAGCCATAATTAGTTTTAAGATTTACTTCGAGTGGCTTCTCATATCAACAGGACTTTGCTGTAGCATCTTAGGGTATCTAAGGAACATGCAGTCTTCAAATATCAAGGGATCTATGTTTTACTATAGTCAAAGAGCAATGTGAAAATATACATGAAAATCACAACAAAAGTTCCAAACAGAAGCCATTAACTTGAGGTCAGCTCTCTTTACATGGAATACATATTTGGACTTTTCATAGTCTTAAAAATTATTGTTGTATAACTGTCCCATACTGTATGGGTTTGTATATTTATTTTGAGGGGAAAAAATCTTTTTCCACTCTTTTGTGTGGTATATATTCTGGTTTTGGAGATAACACGTAAGAATACACACAATAAAAATATATTTTTTTAGTTTACATAACAGTGATAGGAGAACATATCATCATTTTAATTTTATATGTCAAATTTGTTTGAAAACTGAATCTGGTAAATTTTAAAACTCACTGGAAAAGGACCATAAAGGCGGAGAGCTTCATATTGGCATTAATGAATTAAATAAGTAAATATTTTTTGAGCCTAAATGATGTACTAATTTTTGTTTAGATATAGAAGTATAAAATGTGGGCTTTCAACTTATCATTAGTTGAGAAGAAATGCAATTAAGTAAACAATAATGATCAAAATATAGAATTATGTGCCAAATGAATGAAAACATTAAAAATAATTTGCCAAGAAAGGAAAGATATTCATATCTGTCAACCACATCATGAACAAAAATTATTTGTGACAGTTTTAAGCACAAAGTCAAGTACAGCGAGTCCATGACTTCCAGAAGCTGGTGATCATATCCTCATGTTATAGATGAGGAAACAGAGGATCACAATAGTAAGGGACTTGTTCAGCGACACACATAAAAATTAATGACAGAGTGTGCCATTAGAATAATGAAGGTGAAATGAACTATGGCAAAAAGCCTGAATTGGTTTTCATGCCCATAGTAATACCTCAGCCCTCCTGCCCTCCACTGTATGCCCTGCTCCCGAAATAATCTTCCAGAAATGCCTTTGATCTATCACCGACTTGTTTAAAGACCTCTTCAGGGTTCCATGAATCTAAACTTAAGGCTGCTTTCCTGCCTTTTTTTTTTCACTGCCTTTCCCTCCCTCTATGCAAACTAAGTACAAATCAAGCTATTCTGCAAAAACACTGTGAATGTTTTTAAAACACTCTGCCTTTTGTGCGTACTGTCCCTTCACCCTGTAATGCCTTGCCTCTTATCTCTTCAACTGTGAGCTTATCCATCCTATGTTCTGCTCAAAAACCACCTCTAGGGCCTTCCTTAATCTCTTCCAGTTGGAATTAATCTCTCCTCTACTAAGCCTATTATACCTCTGGGGTATATATCTCTTGCTCCTAAAAAAGTGAAAGTTCATTGAAGACTGAGACCTTCAATTTATCATATTTGTGTCATCTGCAGTACACTGAATAACTTACATATAGCCACAGAGAAGTAGCAATGACATAGCAATTTATTAGCAATACCAATAAACATAATTAAAATAGATGATTTTTATAGGCACTTACCCCGTAGCAGGCAGTAACCTAAGTGCTGTAGATGGAATCAGAATTTGAAGCCAGGCAGTTGACTCCAAGATCCTTGTTTTCAGCTGTGTAGGTTCTGGAGTCAGCTGCTCTGGATTGAATCCTGGTTCTACCACTTACTGGCTGAGTGATCCCTCTATGCCTCAGAGCTTCATCTTTAAAGTGAAAATATTAATAGTGTTTACCTCAGGTTTTTAAATAGATTAGGTTAGATAATTTGTGTTAAATAGGGTAGTGCCTAGCACAAAGCAGTGCTGATTAGTAGTTAACTCTACTTATTATAGTTTGTCCTAAGTATCTAGTGAGTTAAATTAACTATCTCGGGTAAAACACTTCTTACTTTCTCACCTCCTATTAAAATTCTATTCTGGCTTTAAGGACCTGCCCATGAGCCAGCTCCTCTTGAAGTCATTCCCAGTGTCATCAGGATTATTGTTTCACTGTGTGGTACGCTCCTAATTTTCCACAGCAGCTAACTATAACATCTGTTAGCTTCAGGAAATAGTTGTGGTCAGCTATAGTTAGCAATAATGTAAGAAATAGCTATGAAGTTACCAACTTTTTCTCGTGATAATAGAAAAATGATTATCTAATCTTTTGTGTTTTGAATCTAATCTTTCCACTGTCGCACCTAAACACATAAAAACTATTCTTGCGGTAGGCAGAATACTTTGAAAGTCCTGAGTAGGAATATTTAAAACAAAAACTCTATACTTGGTCACAACTACAGCAGAATTCTAATTTATAAATTGGAAGGCAAAAACCTCTCAAGGTCCCCAGGTAGCGTTAACATATCAAAGATGAAGTGTTTACTCAATATGCTAGTAAAATCCCAATTTAATTCAATCTTTTCCCATACAAGAATTGTTTTGGTATCTGAGGAACCATAGTCAATTTTCTAGATTATATTAAAGCATGTTTTTGATGAGGTAATACATAAAGATGTATTTTCCTATAATGAAAAGTAAACATATAGTAGGCATTTTCCCTGAATAAGATGAAAGGGATTTTACACTTGTCAGGACTTGATAGCTTGTTAGGTTAGCCATATGCCATGATGTGGTTCAGGAGGGTAACACAAATAACCAGAAGAGTGGTCGCAATGTATTTTGACGTTGCTGTGTTTTGGTCATGCCTTTTGAAACTGAAACATGACAGTACTCTAAATCAGTCATTGGCTGATTGGTTTTCAACACTAAAATAACTTTTTATTTCTTTTCTCTAGTTATTTAATGAGAATAATCTATACAATATTAGGTATTATTTTATATTTTAGTAGGATCGTACTTTAGTGGGATCATAGCAAACACTAACCTGTCTTGACTAAGTCCTAAAATCTTGCGAGATGATATATATATATGTATATATATTTAAATATCTGAGATCATCTTAAGGCAGCAAAGATTATCATCATGGTGGCAAAGATTGGGAAGAAAGAAATGGAGAGTGTGATATAAAATGAAGTGGCAAAGAAAAAGCCTAGAAAGGCAAAAGCTGAATTCTCTGTCAGGTTTCTCAATGGGATTGTGATTCCTTATACAGGTCACTTTCAGTTTTTCAGCTACAAGTGTGAGGAATATGAGAAAATAATATCAACTACTTCAAATGCATGTACTTGGATTTCATGACAAAGGAGGTTTGATTCCATTAGGCACTTGGACATAGACTTTCAAGCCCTAGGGAATCCTTGGATTACAATGAAACAAGCATTTTAGTAAAGGCCTAGGAACCCTTAATAATAAATCATTTTTTTCTCTTTAACATAATGATGTTGAAATGTAAGCTCTACATATTTTGAATTCCATAAAAGGATATGTGCTAGTATAATTTATGGAAAAATCATAAATATTTGAAAAATCAATTCCACAGCATCTCTCATCTAATTCTAACTTCTTTTTTTATTTTAAATTTTATTAATTTTTTAATTTTGATTCCAGTACAAACATAAATTTCTAAATTCTTATTAAATTTTTAGCACTCATAGAAAAGAGTAAAAGGCAATTTACTGAACCAGTATCTGTTGCTATTGGTAAAACTGGCATTGAGCAATCAAGCCTTTAAAGCCTTTCTTAGGAGTAAATTTAGGAGTAAACTATCTCACTATAATACTGTGAGATAATCCTAAATGGACATTATTAAACAATGACAGGCAGTGCACATATTTTTCCTCCCCTTTTAACACCCTTTTTAGTTTATATGCAGAACTGAATTTTTCTCCCTCCAGTTCCCATTCCTGCCATTTCCCAGGATGTGACACATACAGTATTGGTATAAATACAAACAACATTTGATAATGTTCACAATTTGAACCCAGCAATCGGAGGTGGAGCTCCCCTTCTCATGAGAAAACACAAACTGAAACCTGGAATGCAAATTTAACAAGCTGCGTCTAAGAAGAATAAAGACACAGCCTCCCTGCTAAGAAGAGCACAAAAACAACCAACTGACTTTGCAATTGACACAGTCTGCAATGTTTCTATTATCCCCACAGCACAGAAGCCCCCAAATCTGATGATATGATTGGGTTGTTCTGCATGTGAGGATCAAGAAGCCAGGTAAACACCATGAATAAGTATCCAGACGGGGAGAAATAAACTCAGAGAAAGAAAGCAACAGTGAGCTTATAAACAAAAATTCTAAAGCACATGAAGAAATCAAATACCAAATACAGCTGATCAAATCAAGAATTGGCACATTTACTCCAATTAATTTTATGAAATATTCCAATAAAGACTTCGAATATCTACATTTATGATACTCAAATTGATAAATGGAAGAACACTTCTATTTTTTAAATGGCAAGGAATAATTTCTTAAAAAGAAGAAAAATGAAAATGGCTAGGCATGAAAGAGAACAAATTCTATACATTTAAATACAAATCATGGTTATTTAAATTTGAAAATAATTTCTACATTAGTGTAGAAGAGAAAAGCAGTCAATTGGAAGAATAATTTAAGGAATTCATTAAGAATGCAGCATAGAGGGGCACTTGGGTGGCTCAGTCGTTAAGCACCTGCCTTCGGCTCAGGGCGTGATCCCAGTGTTATGGGATCGAGCCCCACATCAGGCTCCTCCGCTGGGAGCCTGCTTCTTCCTCTCCCACTCCCTCTGCTTGTGTTCCCTCTCTCGCTGGCTGTCTCTGTCAAATAAATAAATAAAATCTTTAAAAAGAAAAAAAAAGAATGCAGTATAGAGAACAAAGAGAAACTATAAAATATAAACTCAAAATAACGTGGTACAAATAAATTCAAATATGTTAATTAAAATACTGTGAATGGCTCAAACTCACCAATTAAAAGACAGATTACAGATTTTTTTTTCAATACAGCTATAAATTGCTAGCAAGAGGTATGATCAAGTGACGAGGAAAACTGTATTATGTAAATACTAACCATAAGAAAACTTGTACAGCAATATTGATATAAGGTGGCACAGAATTTAAGGCAAAATATTAATAAGGATATCATGTACAAAAAGAAAGGGAAAAATTCACTTAAGAAACATTAACAATAATGAGCTTATTTACAACTAAGAACTAAAAGTCTTGAAATATTTAAAACAAAACAGGCATAAACACAAGAATGGATACCTCCATAATATTAGTAGAAGATTTCAAGGAATGCTAGTTGAAGCAGACTACATATTGGTTAGCATATGGTTTTGAACAACAAATTTAGGAAGCTCAACCTAATAAATATATACAGAACTCTATACCCAAAGAATGAATGCATGCATAGACTAATAATTAAATTGATAATGTAGTAGATTACAAAGGAAGTGTTATCATAGTTCAAATAATTGGCAAAAGTCATATTCTGTGACAGTAGTATAATGTAATTTGACACCACTAATCAGAGATCATAAAAAATCAAATGTCCTGTTAAATAACATGTTCTTGTGTTAAATTACAGTGGGAATTATGGAAACAGAAAATAATTAGAAGTGAATGGAAAATCTAAAACTATTAAAATATACACACACACACACACACACACACATACATGTGCTGAGGTTTAGATAATTATCTCAAAACCAGTTCAATGAAATTTAAAATGTTAACTTTTTTTATACTATTATGTGAACATTTTTAAGAAAAAGGATTAAAAATAAAAGAGGTATACATTCACCTCAAAAAAAAAAAAACAAGGAAAAGGATTAAAAATAATACAGACTAGTTGTATTAATGTGAGTTTTTGCAAAATGCATAAAAGAATATGTAAAAATCAATAGTGTTCTTATACACTATTGGCATAACTACCAAAATATCAGACTAATAACTAGTAGAACTAGTGAGACAATTTGGCAAAGTAATTGAATAAGTGACACATAAAAATCAAGTCTTACAATATATTAATAATTTCCCAAAAGAAATAAAATAGGAAAAAAAATTTATTCATAATAGCACCAAAATCTATAAAGTACATAGGAATAAATCTAATAGTAAATGTTCAGTGTGTTCATGGAGAATATTATAAATCTTAGTTGAAAACAAAAATACACATTTTTCTAGATGGACTCAATATTTTTAAAATGTCAATTCTTCTCTAATGTACACATTCAGTAAAATTCCATTAAAAACAAGTTTTCCATGAAATTTGATAAGCTGATCTGTAATTCAGATGGAAGAGCAAAGGGCCAAGAGTTGTAGAATTTTAAAGAACAAAGTGTAGGAAACTTACCCCCCTGATGTAAAGATCTACTTTACCCCCACCTGATATCAAGATCCCTCTATCTACAGAAATTAAGGCCTTATAGGAGGGCAGTTATGATGAGCACTGGATGTTGTATGTAAGTGATGAATCACTAAATTCTACACCTGAAACTAATATTACACTGTATGTTAACTAACTGGAATTTAAATAAAAACTTAGAAAAAAAGGAAATTAGGGCCTTATATATCTACAAAAGAAAAAAGAGAGGCAAAAACATATCCACAAAAATATGAGAATTGATGCATTACAGATACACATTACAAATCCTTACCTACCCTTGAGAACTTGGAAACATTTCCTTTACAGCAGGTCCTCATCACTCTCTGCCTCCAGTTACTGAGATACAATGGATTCCATCTGGAATGAACATCTTATTCAGATGGAGCCAAATGAATTACTCTCTTCTGGAAGTTTAGAACTGACATCCAGAAAACTCTAACCAGTTAACTTTGGACATTTATAATCAGGATGCAATAGTGCTATTGGAGAATTCTATTTTAGGAACTATATATCTAGAAGAGTAAGTCAAAAGAGAAAATCCACTGACCAAAACAGAAAAATGAAGTGGGCACGGAAAAAAAAAAAAACAAAAAACAAAAAAAGATGGGAAAACATAAAAGCCAAGAGAAACTCCATTTCTGATGGCTTTTCATGTTCCTATTGATGCCTGTTTTCACTCTAGCCCTGGAGAAGTTGTCTTATTTCCTTATGATATGTTCTTTTTTTTCCCCTTAAACTACTTTGAGGGGTTTTGGTTATTTCCAGACAAAACACTTTGAGTGAATGAGATTGATGATTATCAAATTTCCATTGGCCATAAGAATTTAAAAAAGTGATGCCCAACTTTATAAAATACTAGGATCTCTACACCTTCAATGATAGAACAGCTTTATAGTTACATAAAATTGATCCCAATGATATTTTTTTAAATGAGGAAAGAGTATACATAGAAAAACCAGTATTCAAAAACTGCTCCTCTATGTCTTCTGTGGGTAAGGTTGGGTTGAAGTCAGTAAAGGCACAGTTAAAGGCTTTTAAGCCAACTATGTTAGCCTTTTGCCATTCATTTAGCAGGAACATGTTTTGTGGTCTTAACTTATGATAGTAGTTCTTTGGGTAATATTGCAAACACACATCTCTTAAGCAGAAGTGAAGAAAATGTTTCCATTTGAATCCATTGCCATTCACAGTTCTGCCCAGGACACCTGTGTGAAGTGAGGCCAAAAGTTAAGGTTATTATATAGGCCAAAACCAGATGGAGGGACACAGGTTCTGTCTTAAAATGCCTTTGTCTCTCACTGAATATCTTAGGTCATTTGTTTTTATTTTAATTTATTTTGGCTATTGTAATGCTATTGACTTACCTCATGTTTGTTAAATGCCAGTAATATGATCTGATTTCTTTCCAAAAATTTTTTGTTCCTCTTACAGATAATGAAAAGAATGTATATTCATAATATAGCTTCCAGCAACATAGACTATTATAATTTTGAGTAACATACAGTGGCCACCACAGCTTTTGCAAAGGTTTCTTTTATCTTGATAGTTCTACTTTGGCTATCCTGTATAATGGAGTTATCATATCCTGAGCGCTCTGAATAGGGTATAGGCTATAGTGTCTGGTTCTACAATGTTATAATTATCTTGTGTCAGTAATATAAATAAATGACTTCTTTCCAATGGTTTTTGACCAGTGCATTCTTTAAATAAGTCCCTTCTTTTGCTTTTTAATCATTGCTCTCAGCATTACTGAATCTGCAAAAAATGCACTTCTTTACCTAGGCTGACCAGGGGCTGGTATATCTGAATTATATTCAACAACCCTAAGGACAAGAATTTTGTATGTAGGTTATAGAGGTATTCATATTGGAAGCTTCGCCTTTTATTCGTGTGACACAGAGTGATTTATACTTACTAGCTAAGATGTTTTATTGGATTTTTAGGCTGACCTTGTCATTTTTCAGTCAAATCATGTAACTTCTGAAAGTGAAAAAAGTACTATTAATAATTAGAGTGGGATATCAGGCAAAAATAAGCACTATACCAATCACATCAAGATGTATCTTCATTGTAGTTATTAGGATTGCAAAACTTAATTGTAGTGAGGTATTTGGAGGGTGTTATTATGGTTTCCTTGATGCCTAAAATAGTAGTGTTAAAAAGATGGCACATCTCTGAAATCTAAGAAATGAAGTGTTTACAGGACTAAACCAGTCCTTCCTTTGTGCCACTTCTGTTCCTAAATCTTACCTCTATTATTGAACTGGTCACAAATTGCAATTGCTGGTTTATGTCTCCATCTCCTTTGCTACACTCAAGCTAGGTAGGACCTGGGACTGGTGCATTTCTTGGGGCCTGGAAGGGAATCAATGTATATTTTTTTAAATTGAGGTCATACGAATAAATCAAAAGAACAGAATAGCCTTAGGAACTTTCTTTTTTTAGTAGCATTAATAAAGACAGGATTATCTGTGGAAAAGATGATGTGTTACATGTAATGTTTTTATATACAATGTAACACGATGTAGGATGCAAGTATATAACTGTGATTCATATGATAACTTGGTATATCTGGATTGAAGGAGCAACACAATACAATGGTTAAGAGGGTCAATTCTGGAGAAAGTCTACTGGAGTCTGAATCTAGACTTCAGCACTTATTAACTGTGTGACCTTGGAAAAACTAGATTCTCAGTGCATCCATTTCTATCTGTAAAATGGGAAGGTAATAGTATGTACTTCTCTCATGGAGTTGTAAACATAAATGAGTTTTTGCCCATAAAAGACTTAAAATAGTGCCCAATTATGTAAATGCTTAAGAGTTGGGTATTGCTTTGTTGTTATAACTATTATAACTCTTCTTATAATATAATAATAATGTATTATTAATATTATGAACATTAAAGAATGAACCTCACATGCACGCATCAATAGAGATACAGATGTAGATATTATACTCAAATATCCAAACTAACTGAGTACTGGGCAAGAATGATTTTTCATTCATGTAATGAATGAAAATATGTTGCACTTAAATTAAATACTGATTTAAGGATAGGAATAAGACCAGGTAAACCAAATAATTCACATGGAAGAAGATAACGCATTAAAATTGAAATCTATAGGATTTACCCCAAATATTAAAGACTATGAAATGAGGGACATTTGTATGAAGGATATTTATAATCTCTTACCTTTACTTCCTATTTCCCTTTTCAACTTTCAAAGAAAAAAAACGTATTTAAAATATTTCCACTTATATCTGTGAAAGTAGGAAATAAATTATCTTTTCTTTAACCTTTATTCCTTCCTTAGGTAGGACTCAGCACTTTTTCGCTTGAACATGGGAATTTTATGGGCAAAATGAAAATGACAATTGAATTTCCCAAAAATTCATGGATTAATTGGGAAGAGTCATTTGATGTATAGAAAACATGGTATTAATATCATTTTTAGAATGTAGGTATAAACATGATTTAAATGTGTGATATTTTCATAAATGCTCCATACTAAAAATATTTTATAAATTGAACATTAAAAACCTCCTACATAAAACTATTAAAAGTGGATTATTGTTTATTTAAGTATTTACAAAGAGAATGTCTAACCTCTTATAGTGATTTTTAAGCACGACCTCTCTGCTGTTTGATATTATGTTTTATAGAGTGTGTTTTTAGGAAATTTTCAATCTGTTTCCACTCAGAACCAAATCAATACATGACACTGATGAATTCTACAATACAGTAAATGTGTATCTTACTTTACTTAAGTCTTAAGAGACTAATTGCTGATGCTCTCAAGCTGTTATATGACATGATACTACATTTCTAGGGTATATACTGCTTTCCTTTAGACTCTGCTGCAAAAATATGCATATTTTGTGTTACTGTTTTAATTTCATATCTAACATATAAAATGAGTGTCTTCAAGGAAAGGATAACTCTTTTACATGTTATATCCTCTGCATCACTACACATTGTATTAATAGACTACATTCACTGCCATTACTGTTATTTGTTAGATGTTGGAATACCCACGTATGTGTGTGTGTGTGTGAATGTGCCTTCATGCTTGTGTATTTGTGAATACACACACACACACACACACACACACACACATATATACTCTTTTATATGTTAATAAGGCAAATGTTTTCTTTTTAAAAAATCCAGTGACTATTTTTGCTGGTTGTACTATTTACTTAACCCGAAAAGTTAACATGCAGAACAGGTGTGAAATTGAGAGATCAGCCATTTTCAAAGGGCATGGCAGCAGTTGAGAAGATTGAGTTTCTTACACTTTATACCTTGTGATGTTTGTTGGTTTTTAAGCTTCTGCACTACTTTATCTGAAAGCAGGTCTTTTTCTATCAATTTTCACATTAGTGAATTAAGGTATGCATCATTCTTTTAGTATACAATCTGTATATTATTTCCCATGAAGTAGAATGAAGGGAATGTTTCCTGTGCTAAGAAGAATTCATAAGTATAGAAAATCAATTTAATATTAAGAGAAACAGAGAGAAAGGATTGTTTCTCTCTTTACCACATCTCTAACCCATTGCATTACTCCATCTTGTTATTCTCTTTGCCCCTTTCTATGTGGTCTTTGGTAGTTTACCAAACCATCCTAACTTTGTTTTGGTTAAGTTTACTCATTTTAAAATCAGACCTCAGAGTATCTTGTCTACATTTTAGGAATAGGATAGGAAGGAGACATCACTGTAATTGAATTTTATCCACAAGTACTGACAGAGGATTCCTACAAACTAGGCCTTGTGTGGTGATGAGAGGGAAGAAGAAACCATTGTCCCTGTCCTGAAAAAGCAGGCAGTCCAGTTAGGATAATTACTCAAATGCCCACTGCATGCAGCAAGATGAGTGTCAAAAGAGATCTGAAAACAAAGATATCCTACAAACTGAACTAGAATAGGGGCTTGAGGTGTACATAGAAAAAATGTGCAGAGTTAGATAGGAAGAGTAAAGATGCCTGAAAGAGCCCTAGACAGAGGGGTATACATGAGCAGCCACAGAGGAACAGATGTGCATGGCATGTTCTAGGGACAATATGACTTTCTTGATTGACAGAGGACTTAAGGCAGAGAACAGTGGGAAATAAAACCTCGTGGTTCAGGTGGGGTGGTAAGGATGATGCACTAAAGCAAGACCAGTAACTTGATTAGGCAATGAATGTAATGTGCTGCAAAATCAGATTGTGGAGGCATCTCAGCCAAATAAAAATGAGTTCTCTGTAATCCACTATTGATTTACCCATATCACTCTTTATTATCATGAATATAGAGAATTAGATATATTAGGGGAAAACTTAGGGAATTTTTCCTTAAATTTTCACATAATATATTGTTTCACGTTGAAAAATGAAGTGTGGCGCCTGGGTGTCTCAGTCAGTTGAGTGTCCAACTCTTGATTTCAGCTCAGGTCTTGATCTCAGGGTCGTGAGTTCGAGCCCCCATGTTGGGCTCCATGCTGGGTGTGGAGCCTACTTAAGTTTAAAAAAAAAGTGAAGGTAATATATATGCATTTAACAAATATAGAAATGACACAAAACAAAAATGCTGAACTTTTTAAAGACTTGTTTGTTTAATAAGTTTTTAGCATACTACAATGATGACATTTCATGAATGCATGATTGTTCAAAGCTAGGCTAGTGAAAATTTAATTTGCTGTTTAAAGAGATTTAGGATAAATTTATGGAGATTATTAGATTAATGACCAAATCTATTTTTAAAAGATGAAAAGTAGATTATGTTGCTATGATTTTATTACGAACTATTTCTGAAAATAGAAAAAGAATAGGCAACTTAATTTAATAAAATAAATAGAAGTAACTTTCTTAGCTGTTCTCTTCATACACATGTACAACTGTAAAGACACTGGAAGAGCATGGCTTCCCATATTTCTTTCATACCTTGTTGTAGAATCAAGTTTGAGCCTATTCATCAGTTCCACAAGAACTGGCTGAGACAGGATTCAGAGAACAAAAGATGGTGCTTGTTGCGTAGTTCAATTTCTGTATTCACTCAGTAAAAATTTGAAAGAAAGGGTAGAGATCCTGGTAACAGGAATCAGTGGACGAACTGGCCCTGGGGATGACAGTCCTCCTGCCTGCATCTTTACTAGTTCTCTTGCTAGTTTGTTGTTTTGCTTTGTGTGCTTTTTTAAAAATTTATATGCAAAAGTCAGCCTAGTACAAAAGACAATAGCCCTGGTGATAGGAAATAACATTCATGACTGAAAAAATTATCAAGAAAATGCCATAAATGTTATTTGGGATAAATGAAGTAGTTTATGTCCCCAAACTTGGTCTGGATATTTTTAAGTTTTCCGTTTACCCAGCAGACTGGTTTAAGATAACACGTAAAAGATGATCCTGTTTCTCTCACAAAATGGTGACAATCACTATTTCATTATCAAAATATTAGAACTCAGCAGGGAAGCATGACCACATTAACCCAACATTCTTGAATGTTGCAAGGAGAGTCATTTCACTAATTCATTTCCTTTTATGTGGAAAATCTATTGGGATATCGATGACTCATACAGATGCGATTTTTTTTAAGATAGTTGATTTTACTACCTATACTTGCCAATTAATTTTCAGAATTTTGTTTCTAATAGTCAGAAGCCCAAAAAATAAAAGGTGAGAGTTACTATATCACATCGCTTAGCCGCTACAGGAGGCAGATGTGCAATGCAGTTCTCTTTGCTTATTTTCATGCCACACCCTCTTTTGGCCCTAAACTCATGTTTAGGGGGGACACAGTGGAGGCAGCTATACTTAAAAAGATTACCTTGTCATGATGATTCACAGTCGAATCTTTATTAACCAGGGGCTCCCAGTTCTTTCTGAGATCCATTTCTCTTGCTCATCATAATGCTGTGATCAAAATGGGTTGCAAAAATCTACCTCTCCACCTAGCAGTAGTTTCCTAAGTTCTTATGACTTTATTTCAAATTCTTCATAAGAAATGTTTGAAAAGTAAATGAAATCACCAATTATTTCTTCACTGCATGCAGAGAGATACACAATTAAATATTTTAAATTCTTTGAAACTTCTATTGTGATATTACAAATATGCAATGAGAAGGTTTAGTAAGTTAATGTTACCAAAAGTCAAGTAAAAGAGATAAAAAAGTTACGTTCTTTTATGTATAAAGGAACAATTATAGTTCGGGCACCTGTGTTAATAAAGTAATGTAGTGTTCTTTGCATTAATAAGATACGGCATATTGACCGAAACTCTTAAAGGTAGAATGCAAAAACCAAGCCATTAAGATCTGAAGAAATACTAACCTTAACTCCGCTGTAATTTAGACCTGTCAACAAAATTATCAGGATAGCAGTTTTAGAGATAATATTCTAGGTATGGCCTACAGTATTCCACTTGTATTTAATGAAAATGTGCTTTCTCAAGCAATCAAATATTTGCCCTAGGTTCTGCTTCAGGATGTTTGTATTTGTTCAACTAAAAAGTTAAAGTCAAGCATTCGATTTCAATGGGACTTGAGACAAGCATACAATTAGGGATTTGGAAATAGTTGTGTACTTAATGAAAATTAGGGAAATCATTTACTACCACATGAAAGTCAGTTTAAATGCTTTGTTCTCATTTTTTATTCCCATAAATGCATGTTTCTTAGAAGTATGGGATGATATATGCAAGTTTTACTCATTGAATTTACTGTTACAGGTAAATAGATTATCTTTTCTCTCTGAAGATCATGTTACGTGCTCTATGAAGGAAGTTCCTATGAAAAAGAAATCACCAAACGGACCCCCTCAGTGTTACTGTCTTCCATATTCCTGGCCAAGTCAAAAGTATCAGACTACATACCTATGCCTCCTCCCTGAAAACTAGCCATTCAAGGTATCAAAGGAAGTACTGTGCCATAGACCAGAGCACAGGATTTTTGCGTCTAACAGTCATTTAATAAATGGTTGTTGAAATCTTATATAGAAATCTTTGCATTCCCACTATGTGACCAAAATGATTAGTTCCATTCTTTCACATATTTAGCCATAGATAATAATAGCAGCTAAAGTCATGCTATACTGGGTATTCATTTTTCCCTAAGTAGATTTCCAGATCTACTTATTTGTCCACTAAAAACTTGAGTTACCATCTAACAACCTGATGGTTATATAACAATCACCAATGATTAGTTCATCTCTATATGCACCTTGGAAAATAATTCATTGTCTTATAAAAAAAAAGATGAAAAAATTTGTTTGAAGACAAAAAATACTACCAAGTAAAATAGTTCGTTTGGAAATATTTTTTAATTATTGTTATTATCATTTAATACTTGATGCTTTATAGGTACAAATTCATTCTGAAGCAATGCTTGTAGAACTTTTAAAATTTCAACTGAATAATTGACATTAAAATTGTTCAGCTGTGTTATATTTTCTCTTCTTATAAGAGAAAAACATTGCTTATAGACAGGCCACCCACAAAATCTTGTAGATTGAAAGATCATCTCCCAATTGTTTCAGTCTTTGTCAGATTTGGCCTTAGGAGTGCTCTGACTTTGTAGGTATAAAGGAGGTAAAAGATATCTGTGTATATAGTATTATTCAAACAAACAAGGTCTTTCTTTAAGTTTATGCATTTCAATATACATGGGTGTTGTTCTTAAAAATATGAAATCGAAATTGAAATATTTGATCTATCAAAATGTGCTGATAAATGATACAGGGATAAATGCAAATTTCATGGTCAATACCAAAAGACGAAAAAAGAAAAAGTCTTCTGCCATTGTTCATGTTTTATCTATTTTTTAAAAAACCATAGAAGGAAAAATACTCTAGGGGAAAAAAATGAAGCTTTACTGCAAAAGAAATGAATGCAAGAAATGGCACTTTAAGTAGTGAAGAGACGTGAAGCATTGCAACTTCACAGCCTGCTAAGGAGCAACAGCTGTACCTAATTTCAACTTGACGTGCTTCAGATCTCATATTCATATAGGTATTTAATGATCCAAACATAATGGTCCTATATAGAATAATTACTTATATGAAGGAGCAAACTTCATACGCATTCCTTTTTAAATGATCCTTCAAGAGAAAAACTGCACTGGCTCTTTGAACAATGAATAGTCTCTTTCACCAATCCAAATGTTTGGGGCTAAAAAGCTTATCTTTTATGAGAAAATAATAATAGTGGTGAGGTTACTTCTTTTTGACAGACTCTTTTTGTCTCCCCCCTTCCCAGGATAGCCAGTACAGTGAAAAAAGGTAGAATGCCAGGCCAATCATTAAGTCATACTGGTAGATGGTTACAAGAAATATCAGAAACAAAAGAACATACGGTACTTTAGAGTTGGTGTATTTCGAAAGCAGAGATTTGCTGCTTTCAGTTTGACCTTCCTGGGCAGGGAGACTAGCAGAAGCAGAGCTCTCGGATTCCTTGTCACCTGAAGAGCACAGTGATTGTCCAGAGGCTAATCCTTCATTTTCATGCCTTGCCTCTTCCACATTCTCAACAGCTTCACTGACAAAAATCATTGGCTGTAGAGATTTTTCCACACAGCGTTCTCCTTGTTGAAAAATCTGGCTTTTAAATCTTTCCCTGCTACTACCTGAGGTCTCTGTTCCTGAACTTTTGGAAACTTCTTCAGGTATAGACCTTAGATGAGGGTGCTTCTCAATACCCTGGATTTCACTTGTCGGATTACAATTATATTCTGATTTAGTAGAAATAGATTGGAGAGTCATGGTAGTAATTATATTCTCTACAGCAATTGCCCGTTCATGAGATGGCACTGAGGTTTTAGCATGGTGATTGGAAACGTGAGAGCCATTCTGAGAAGCTCTGTTAGTGTCTGAGTTTAAAGCAGAGTGAATTACAGCATCTCTATCTGTTTTCTTTAGTAATTCTTGGACCTGTTTATGATCTCTATTTTCTGGAAATGTTTTTTTGTCTTTTGGTAACATTCCCAAATGTAAATCCAGTTCTGAGGCTGCTTTTTGATTGCCTGTAATGACCTGTAAGGATTCTTCTACAGATGTGCTATTTCCAATGCCATGTTTCTTCCTGTCATGTGTCTTCCCGGGATTGTACATAGATATGGTTTCTTCTTTCTCCATTTCATCTACACGTACATTACAAATACCTAAACGTGATTCCTTTTCAAAATCATTGTCATAGATTACACCTCCTGTATCTCGTTGACAAAGGGTATAATGTGAATCATCATTTCCCCCTTCATGTGGATCAAACGCTGTTTCCTTTACCTCGATGGGCCTGTCACTTCGTGCTGTCTCTTGAGGTAGCTTAGCAATTATTGCTTTTTCTCCAGCAGACATGCTTTCTAGAGCACTTTCTGATGTTGTCTTAATTATATAAGCTGTACCTGCTTCTGCTTTCTCAGTAACACCATGATCAGCTAGAGAAGACAGTTCACAGCTCACTGTTTCTTGGCAGGTAAACAATTCTTCCGGAGTAGCTTTCAAACTCCTTGTATTATCTCTTTTTCCCCACATGTCTTCACAATCTGCTTGTTCCTTGATCTGTTCTGTTCTATTTGTCTTACTCTCTCTTGCTTTTCTCCGACTTTCTAGAACATTCCAACTTTGTTTCTGTCGTGCATTCTTATTATGATCGTCAGGATTGATCCAATCTGATTTTTCTTCTTCAACTTGGAAAAGGCAATCATTCCTCAAAACATTTCCACTTCTTGGTGAACAAACTTGACCAGGCATCCCTCCTAAAGTAGTGCCTTTGCTGGTCAAGAGATCACTCTCTGAAGTTGTTATTACAGCTTTTTCCCAATTTAGACTTATCTTTGGTGAATGAAACATATCTGCTGTGATTGCCTGGTCAGGAATTGTGGTATCTTTACTCAGCAGAACAGTTAGGTCTCTGTTGCTAGCTCCTGTCCCTTCCATACTGATTTCAGAGTGGCCCATCTTCCTTTCTTGGTCGTGTAAGATTGAATGAAAATTTTTGCTTTGTTTTACGTTAACACCTAAATGTATTCTTTGCTCCTCCTCCTCAGTCTTACCATTGCCATAATCTTTCTTAGAAGATCCTTTTTCCATTGATTCTTCTGAATGGAAATCCAAGTGGAAATCTCTTCTTAAACATTCCCAATCCTTTATTGCAATTTTCTCAGCTCTTCCTTCATGTTTTTTAGTAAGATTGTCTGTGACTTGTTGATCTGAGGAGGGACATGATATTTGCACTCTGCCTCTCCCTTTGGCTGGATTAGCATTATCATCCAGTACTTCTTTGCCACCAATATGTAATTGCACTATTTCATCACTACTAGTATCTCCCAATGGTGGCTTGATTTCTCCTATATCTGAAGTAATTTCCTCTGAAGGTTGTTGTCTACACTTATTTTCTGAGGAATATTTTTCATTGTAGTAAAAATCTCCCTTTAAGGAGCTTTCTGCTGATGAACTTGGAGACAAAGGCTTTTTAAACAAGTCAGGGTGTACTTCACCATGGATTTGCTTCTTCTCTAACCCCTCAGCCTTATTCGGAAAATTGACCGGATCTATTGCGAATGTATTCTTTTCATCTCTGGAAGCAGTACTTCTTATTAAACATTGATTTATCTTAAGGGATAAAAAACAAAACAAAACAAACAAAACAGATAATGATCAAATGATTTTAAATATACAAAATGAATTAGATAGGTTTCATTAGTGGGGCTAGCAATTAACTGGTAGATTTCCTTGATTCATTTCATCTGTGGATTTTGTATAAATTTTAAAAGCCAGATGTTTTGGGGGGATCCTTTTAGGCTATGGCTTGGGAATGAGATTAATAAGAAGAGGAACCAAAATTAATCACTCTCCTTCCCAGCTTCCAAATATCACATTGTATTATTCAACTATTCTTGCTTGTCATTGCACTTTCTCCCCACTTAGGATATACACATTGATAGCTCCATGCTAATCAATTAGAGAGCAGCTTCCTGGATGCCCCTTGCTGCATTTACACTTGCTGTAGGTGCCCCTATTACAGTTTCTCTTATTAATATGTTTTCTGCAAAGCCTCTGCAAACTATTAATAGCAAAACGTCACTCAAAGAAAAGTGAGGGAGTTAATGTCTCTGCAAATTCTGTTTTAATGACCCTCTGCCAACTGGTACTCAAATGTATTTGAGCTCTTCAGTGATGCCAACTGTCAGGATTTAACAGTGAGATGCCTGTGTTTTTTTTTTCCTCCTCATAACTGACATTTGCATGATCTCAATAATTATATGCAAATCTTACGTTTTCCCCTTCTTCTCACATAAGGCTCATGTTACTTGTCAACTGCACAGCTGTCTTGTAAGCCAATGCCTGTGGGTTCCACAGATTTGGTTGTATTTCCATCTATTAGAGAGCTTCATTGTTTTATGCATTAACGTCAGCATGGAGCAAATTAGCATTTAAATTACAGCTCCCTGTTCATTTATTGGATGTACAATCTCAGTAACTTCTAAACAAACTTTTATATTTGAGCCTGCTCATTGTAATGAGGTGTATTGGTGAAGCATGTGATTTTTCAGGGCCCTTTCATTATATTCTGTGGTTTGAAAAAAAAATGGCAATGTTAACTTTCAGCTGGTGAGAATTCTCACAATGGGTGACAACTTTGTAGTTTCTTAAAGTTGGAGCAAAGTAAATTGCATACTTTAGTGATGCAGCTTCCATATCACTATAGAAAAGGTGGAAAATGTGGGGGAAGAGATGAGCTCTATTTCTTTTCTGTTTCAGCACTGACACTTGAAGAGGCAAATGTCATTTTAATCTTGGATGATTATGAATCCATGTATCCTAATGATATGAGCTCCAACCAAATACAGTAAAGGATAAATTGCATTATGTGACTCATTTACTCCCATTTCTTCCTTTGTGATAAAAATGCTATCTAAACCATCCCCCAAAAAATTCCAAATAGATTGACTGTTCACCAAGTGTGAAATTTATGATAACAAATTTAATATAATATTGTACAGTATTGAATTTGTTTCCTGTTTAAAAAATATAGCACAGGCTATTTTCTCCTCATTTGGTAATTTAATACCTTCCAATGATATAGAACTGTGAGATTCTCACAAAGATGGAAGTAAGTTTATAAAAAATGCTGCTAAATGCAGGAATCAGACTTGAAAAGCTGGACAGACTCTAACAATCATCTAGTCCAGCTCTCTCATTTTACAGACGAGTTTATGCTAAGTGTACACTTGTCACAAAGATTAGAAATGCACATCAGGATAGTGCTACCTCTTCTCTAATTCCTACAAACTATTACTCAGAGCCGCTGGTGAAGAGATAAGAAATGAATGTCATTAATTTACCACTGCAGAGACCAGAAGCAACATACTGAAATCAAAGTGCCTTGTTGATCAAGCTAGAGATGCAAGGACAGAATAGGCTGTGCTTTCACATTTGCAAATTATATTAGTTGAAGCTATTGAAAGGCAGGCATTGCAGCATCTTTGAAGCATAAATGGATTCATCATCTGTAATACCGTGGCAACCAGAACACTTACCATCAACTCTAGTTCTTTTTCATTACATTCATCATGTTCCCTGTTTACATCTTTTACATTTTGATTACTGGTTTCCAAATCATCCTTGTCCTCATGAGAACAAACAATTGTTGGGATATAGGTATCTGCAAAGTTAATACAATTGTATCCATGTAAGATTGTTATCATCGTAGGATTTAATAAAAGACACAAATTTTGTTTAAAAATTCAATTGAAAAACTCCAATAAAAAACATTACCTGTAATCTTTGAATTCTCAAAGTTATTGTCATCTGATGTTACTAATGATTCTTCTTTACTGTCAAATTTAAAACAAAATGTTATAAATGTTTTCTGAGACTATGTTTTCTAAGTATTTTTGTATGGGGAAAATTCAAATGAATAACAAGCCCAGTAAATATTATATAGCCTTTCATATTTTCTTGCATTACTTGGTATGCTTTTTAAATAAAATTGATCTCTTAGAATAATTCAATAGTAAATTACTAGTAGTAGAAAAGTTTTTAAATAATTTCCACAATGACATATTTCTAAATAAGATTTGTTGCCTATATTTAAAACTTATATAACCAAAGTAAAGATATATGTAGATGTCGATTATTCCATCATTCATGAATTTAATCTTTGCAAGTGAGAACATTTTTCTCTTGGTTTAAATGATAAAGTTTTATGAACTGACAGTCCATTTGTGGTCGTGGAAATTGCTTTTTAATGTTCCAATTATTAATTTTTTGTGTTCCATTCTATTCAAAATTCTTTCAGTTGGGTAGATATAACATTAACTCTCTCTCTCCAGGAATGGAGAAAAAAACAAACTTACTAAAAACTGAAAGGCAGCTAAATTTATACTCAGTTCAAAGACTTTATATGTGTATTGCCACAGGCACAATTTACAACCAACACTTCAGATTGCTCATATGAAAGCTTGTATTTTCTTTCTTTAAAATGAGTTGGGTTATACTTCCTTTATGATAATTTTCTGGATAGTAATTAAGGAAGATAAATATATTTTTCTTTCAAATGTACTCTATTTGTAGGTGTATTTGTGGAATTGTTAGAATTTAGATTTGTCCATGACACTCAGCAAGAAAAATGCTAGTGAAAAAGCTCACTTTGTGTACAGTTATGCCATAAGTCAATCTATCAGAAGTGATTGGCCCAGAGTCCACATTTTCTTGTATTGTCTCAGCTGAATTTTCTTATAATGATTTTTCTCGATAACTTTTTTCTTCACTAAAATGCATCTAGACAGTTGGCAATGGCTGATAAAGTTGTGTAATAGAGTCTACTCTTCATTGCATGGATAATGTTGATCCAAATCCCAGGAAAGCCAATCTTTTTTCAACAAATCATGAGAAAACTGCAAATTCTTCCATCTGGACTACATGAGAAGGTAATTCAGTTTTGTATATATTTATATGTTTAATTTAACTTTACCAAAAATATTTGGTATTTTCCAGTGGGTCCATGAAAAAAAAATAATGTTTCTACATAAATATAACATCGTTGGAAAAATATAGTATTTACATAATTGATACTGAATCTATAAATCTGCATTGTTTAATGAGGCCAATAACTATGCAAAGATTTAGTTTTGTGGAATCTAACTGCAAGTTGATGCATTTTTACCTTCTCCAAATACATGCCTTATAGGGGCTTAAAAATATATAAAACATTAAACATTTAGTTGTTCCTGCTTCCTCTTTTGCTCCATAACAGTGTTGAAAATCTCCTTTGTAGAGGGAAAATCATAGCCATTTAAAGCCTCCTGTTGTTGACTAACCAAAATGCTATCAATCATTTTTCTAAATTAATTCTCTAAGGTACTTCAATTTTTAAAAATGATTGCAATGAAAAGGAAATAAACCTGCTTTTAACTAATTTGGGGGACAAAAAATTAGTTATAACTGTGTATTATTATATTGGTGTCTAATAAAACATGTAAATACATAAATATAGGAGAGAAATCTTAGATTCAGGGAAAAATACAAGAAAGAGAAGCTGATATATATGAAATTTAAATATTATACCAAATATCTATGAATAAAACTAATAGAAGATGTGTAAGACTCCTACAAGGAAAAGAATAAAGTTGTATCAAGAAATACTAAAAACCTAGAAAATTTGGGACACATACCATGTTCATAGATAGGAAGAAGATATATTAAACTATTAATTCTCTCCCAAATTGATCTAAAATTCAATCCAGTTCTAATCAAAATTCCACAACAATTTTTGGGGGTGCCTGGGTGGCTCAGTTGGTTAAGCATCTGCCTTTGGCTCAGGTCATGACCTTGGGGTCCTGGGATGGATCCTTAGCATCAGGCTCCCTGCTCAGCAGGGAGCCTGCTTCTCCCTCTCCCTCTGCCACTCCCCCTGCTTGGACTCTCTTTCTTGCTCTCTCTCTATCTCAAATAAATAAACACAATCTTTTTAAAAATCTACAACAGTTTTTTTACAAACTTCGAAAATATGATCTTAAAGAGAAGACTAAAGGACTGAAGATAGATGAAACATTTCTGAGACATAGTTGTGAGGAGAAACCTGCGCTACCTGATTTTGAGAGATCTCATGAAGTTTTAGTTATTTAAGACATTTATGGTGGTATGGAGACAGACATGGATCAAGAGCTTAGTGACAGATTTGCACATATCTAGAACATGGGTGTATGGCAAACATGGTATATAACATAGCAGGTAATAAGGGATTGTTTAATGAATGGAAATAGGGAAAATGGCTGCTTCTATGAGAAAAGATGAAATTAGCACAACATATATTCAGAAATCAACTCCAGATGGATTAAGATCTGAAATGTCAAAAACCTTGAAATTCTTAATAGAAAATATGTGTGAATATCTTACGGACTTCAGAGTTGGAAATGTTTTCTTAAATAAGAAGAAAAAAAGTGGCTATAAAAAAAGATTGTCAGTTTAACGATATTGAAATTTAAAACTTGTTCATTAAAAGACAGCTTTATAAGAGAAAAATATAAACTAGGATAAAATGCATGTGTTACATAAAGTCAACACAAAAAAGGATCAAGAATATATAAAGAACTCCCACAAATCAATGAGAAAGCACATTTTCATAGAATCAGGGGAGAGGGACAGACATTTCACTGAAGAGAAACTTGATATAGCCAGTAAGCACATAAATGGATAGGCATTATTATTAGAGAATAGAGAAATGTAAATCAAGACCACAAGGAGTTACTATTTTAATATCCATTTAATTGATAAAAATTGCTGTCAAGTATACAAACTTGAAACAATCCAAATGCCCACAACAGAAGAGAGACACAAAACTATGACATATCATAAAAAGTAATATTACATAGCACTCAAAATTAATAAACCACAGAGACATATAACAATATGGATAAATCTTAGTAACATAACATTAAATGAATAGTCCCAAAACATTACATCAGAGGATGTTCTTTTTTTTATAAGCTAAAAACTACTAAAATAATTTATATATATATAATATATATTATATATATCCAAACTCAATATCTATCTATCTATCTATCTATATATATATAGATAGATAGATAGATAGATATTCATAGCTCAAGGAAAACAGAATATACTAAAAAGGTATATAAACAAGAAAGCTTGATTTTCAAGATTATGGTTACATCAGGTTGGGCAAGTCGGGGTAAGAGATGAAGAAATGAAGTGATTAGAAGTTGGTTGTTGTTTTGAGTGGTAGTTTTGCAGGTGCTTATTACATTATTTAAAATATCTAGTTAAATTCTAGTTTCATATAATTTGTTAAGACAAATGAGTTGCTCTCTGGCTTAGATTAGAGGATGTCTTTGGATAAAATCCCACTCTGAAATTCAGAGTGCCAGTCATGTGACCAATTACATCTAAAGAGTATAATTAAAACAACTTTAGAAGAATCAGGGAAAAGACAAAGCACTTGATGGTTGATGATAGGGTCTAGAACTATACACAATTGTCATAGAAATGAAAAGAATTATTGAATGTTTCTAGTCTCCCTTTTATGTTACCTGAGCCATTTTTAAGCAAGGAATTTTCTTATTTATTTGTATTCCCCAGTGGCTAACACAATGCCTGACCCATACTAGTGGCATAATAAATGCTGTTGAAAAAATGCTCTCCCCTTCTCTTTACCTCTTTGTCTTATAATGCTCAAGTTTTAACCCTTCCAAAGTTCAGGACAATGCTTTTAATTATGACTTCAAATAATTAAACAACATTTTAAAACCTTATAAACTTAGAAATTAAAAAGTCAAAGAGATATGTATTTTGTGGAGAAAGTTTCTTTCCACTGCATCTTAAATCATATAATATAGTCTTTCGTATTATTTAATCATAAGAAGTTGTTCATTCATTTCATATTATTTAATCATAAGAGGTCTTTCGTTCTTCTAGAAGATATTTTGACCCACTCTCATAATAATAAACACCGGGAAATCAAAGATGAAAAACTATAATGTCTTACTTTTAGGAAGCTAAAAGGTAATGATGGAAATAGACACATCAACAGGCAATTATTATAATCATAATAAGTGATAAGTATTATAATACATTATGGAATATGATATGGAAAGTAGGAGTTTGGCAATTAGAGAAGAATGGTAAGGTAATTCCAGACAGATGCAATAACGAGTGGTATAAGATGTAAGGGTAGAAAGCAGAAAAAAAGAGACACATTCAGGAACAATGAGATGTTCAGACAATTTAGATTGTATTGAGGGGAAAGAATGCCAAGAAACAGAGTTAGTTTGAGTTAGTTTGAGTAGTTTTGTTTTAAGTAAGTTTTTATTTAAATTCCAGTTAGTTAACATACAGTGTAATATTAATTTCGGGTGTACAATTTAGTGATTCAACACTTATATACAACACCAGGTGCTCATCACAAGTGCCCTCCTTAATCCCCATCACCTAAATAACCCATCCCCTCGCCCACCTCCCTTCTGGTAATCATCAATTTGTTTTTGAGTAGGTTTTAAAGTGCTTAGCATGCCAAGCAGAGTGGGGCTGAATTATTTATATACTTTTTAATCACTGCAGGGGGTGGTGGGGAAAGGGAGTTCAGTGGGAGAGAGACATGGTCAGATGTCCATTTCAGAACCAATCTATGGAAGGTACACTCTCTAAGGAAAACCTGGGTACGATGAGCCACAAGAAGACTTCGGTATCTCAGGTACCCATGAGAAACACCTTCCTCCCTAATCTCACATGCTTGGACAGAGGACCCACAAGTTACGCTTAGGTTCCTGGCTTTTATTCTAGTCCTTCACTGGGGAAAAATAAAATGCCTTCCCATCCACACTGTTGACCTAGGTCCATAACATTCTACTTGTAGCCAGCCTATAAGTAGTAGCTTACTAGTTTTGCTAGATTTGGGCATTCTATCTAGAAGAATTTCTAAGGAACTAGAGATCAAGCTCATAAAGGAACTTTAAGCATTTCCGTTGTTCAGGAGCCCTGCTACCTTGTCCCTCCCTTCTCCCATGAATACCATAGCTCCTAACAGTTCCCCAAATCTCCTTTCCTATCCAATCTCTGTAAGTTTTAAATTAATAAACCTGCACTTGGAGGTGGGGAGGGAATGGAGAAAGAGCTGGGAATCTCCCAAGATGATTTTGATGTGAAGCCAGATTTGCAAACCCCGATAAAGACATTATGTATCTCAGTGCACTGAGTCCATTGGGTGTTGCTATGGAGACTGTCCCTTCTCTCAATGATAGGCAATAAGGAGAGTCATTTCTCTGCTTTAGTTGGCCCTCCTGGTCCCAAACCTTGTTCCCCTACCCCTTGTTAGTTTGCTATAATTTTGTAACATGCTTTCTTACTATTTAGAAAACGCTTAAGAGTGGAGAGAAATAAAGGCTAATGCAGAGGTTTCTCCTTTGAGAATTTAAAAGGTTGGAACTAGCATCATCTGAGATAGAGAATTCAGGAGGAGAAGTAAGGGGGAAAGAAAGCAATGAGTTTCATTGAGGAAATGTGTTAGGCTTAGAAGGCCTTTGGGCTTTTGACCAAATGGGAAGTGAAAATTAGTGCTTATTGAATGAAAAATGCCCAGATTTTATTGTTTTTTTCCTCTCTCATAATATCATTGCACAAAGGCTTACATCATCTTGACAATTTAAATTTTCCCTCACTTCAAAGAAATGGGACATAACATTGAAATTTTATGTGATGGCCTCAAGTAGATAATGAATATGTTTTGAATATATAAAGAAATTATTGGTTTCCAATAGGCAATGATCCATGTGAAATATAATAGTAACTTCAAATATATAGGAATCCATATTAGTTAATTAATTCAGTCATCATTTAACAAATATTTTTGTGCTCACAAATTTCCAAATACTGTACTAGATCATTGAAATGAATAAGACAGAGTCCCTGCTGTCAAAGTGCTCACAAACCAGTGGGGAAGCCAGACAACTAAATAAAGAATAACCCAGCAGTGTAATAAGTGTGTGCTCAGTGAGGGGTCACATGGGGTAGGAAAAGTGCCCAGGAGGATTTGGCCTCTAACTTGAAAACCAAATAAGAAATAACACTAGTTAGGGAAGAGGGGAGCAGTAATTCTAAACGTAAGGCATCGTGTACAAATGCCTTATCAATAAAAAAGTTATTCTAAACATGTCAACAAATTTAATATACAATTTAAGAAGAATGAGAGATTGAAACCCAGGGTATTGATTGGTGGTCAGCCAGCTGAACAGGCACAAACTTAAATGTGGATCACGGACCTTCTATATGAAAATGACCTGGTACTCATTACAAATGCTGCTTTCAAGGCCCAAAACCAGACCTGAATCAGCATGTCTGGAGTGGGGAGTAGGAATCTGCATTTTTTAGTAGAATCTCAGAGATGCTGTAGTGTTTGAAAACATCTGATCTAACTGCTCCCTCCTATCGGGGCTACAGGAAGACACTCTAAGAATCCAGGAAAGTGATACAGGAAGTGCCTCCTTATGTCTCTGAATTTTCAGCAGTTCACATTCAATTATGTAAGGAGGGCGGCAGTTCTATGCATAAAAGAAAATAATTGTTTATATATCGCATATACCCCCAAAATAAATACATTGAAAAACAGAGCAGTTTATGTGCCTTATAGAATAAAATGATGAAACATTGATAAGGTGGGAATTGAAATGTATTTGCAACCTAGTAAGTTAACAGAAAAACAATAATTTGTGTTTCTGAGTCAGCAGTTAATCACTCAAAACTTGAGTCAGCTCTATAGACTCTCTACCTCTGAGCTTCATGTAATTTCAGAAAGTTTATGTTCCTTTTTATGCAAACTCCTCCAATTCATAGGATCTCGGATCTATAAGAGGGCTTATACTTGGATAGTCCCATCCCATCATGTTATAGAGAGAGAAACGGAAGCCTAGTTAAACAATATGGCAGAAGTCACACACACTGACTAGTAGCTAACCTAGAACTATATTCAAGTTTCTTGGTCACCATGTCAATGTTCTTTCGTAAAGGGTCAGTCCAGGGTGAAAAAGAGCAGAAAGACCTGGATGCAAATCTCATTCTTTCCTGTTATTTACCACCGACTAAGCCACTTACTAGCCACGTGACTTCAGACATGATACTCAACCTCTCTATGCCTCAGTTTTCTCCAAAATATTGCCTCCTCCTTATACAGGGCAATTATTTAGCATAGTTCTCAATACATGGAAGTGTTGAAAAAATTTATCATTATCACTATTGTTTATTATTATTGTTATTAGAGACATATGGTAAACACATTCTACACTACCATGGTACCCAAGTGCCAACCTTTTCCTTTTACTTGGAGTTATATGTAGTTTTTAATGTTTACCCTATATTCTCTCATATCTTTAATTCACAAACTACTTTCGAGAGTAAAATCTGCAACCCATGATAGCATACTTGCTTAGTTGTTTTTACAATGCCCTTCTCAGAGAACGATCCTACAAAGAAAAATCACTAGATCTTCAGCGAAAGTAACCTTTTATTTAAAAGTGTCCTCTGCAAATGCAGTGTGCATGAGAATGTTGATCCACACTTTCTTTTATTTATTCAGTGTCAAGATTTAGGCACCATGTTAGTACTACTGTACCACTACAGATTCTGGGTATGTGGCACTTCTGCTTTTGAGGTTAATTTTAACACTGTTGAAATGTAGTCATTTTTGTATAAGTAATGATATGGTTTTGCTAAGGTCCTGTAATGCCATTGTACTAAAAAGCTCATACGCCTCTTAAAATATGAGTGAAACCTCTCAGAGACCTGTTCCACACAATCTGAGTCTGATGTGATGGAATTACCCAACCAGTCCAGGTAAATGTCAGGATTGGGTGGTAGGCAGCAAAAGTGTAACTGTTCCAAGAGGAATAAAAAAGTTGGCATAAAAAAGGGTCATCTCCAAAGTGAGTCATGACTTGTATTTGTGTCTCTTTAACACTGCCAAGGTGTTCGGCATTGCTCAGAGAGAATCAAATTTGGAATTCTTGGGCACCACCTTTCACTCTGAGAGAAACAGCTAAAAAGTAAATAAATGTTGAACTTCCCAAGCAGTTCAGCCTGTCCTCTTTGGTCTCATTTTGTTTCCTCTATCGTCCTCCCTTAAAGAAAGAAAGGAAAATAAATGGAGAGCTTTTAAATTAGAAAAAAATAGGCGCCTCTTTGAGGTTCTTTTTTAAGACACTTTAAAAGAGTACATTGGCATTGATGTTGGCACTGATAAATGGCTACTTTTAGAAATACTGAAAAGGCTTTCCTGGGATAATAATTACATATTGTATACTATTTATTTCCATAATTTTACAGTGATATTTTCCTGAAAATTCACTTTCTAGTATTGTGATTTTTTTTAGCCATTTCTGAATTAGAGGATGGAGGAAAGCAAAAGCTTGTACTTAACGAGGGGTAATGTTCATAGTACACTAACTAACTACTAGAGCTTAATATCTGTTCCTTTGGTGTTATAATACCAGTAGTCTTCTCTTGATCAGGAGTAGAACCGAAAGCAGAAGAGAAATATTTGATCAAAAGAGAGAGAATTAAAGATATAAAATTCTAATTGTGAGCAGAAGTATCTAAGGGAAAAAATTTAAAGGCATGATGCAGAAGGAATTTAGATTGAAAAGACAAATTACATTCAGTTCCTTGATGGTAAAGAAAGGACAATAAAATGAAGACAGCTCTGCCTTATTAACAGGGATTGAAAGAAGCAAGAAATAATCTCAAAGAAAAAACATCAACAATTTTAAATGGCTTTATATTCCCTTCAATGCTGAATCTGGAGACTAATAACTAATATGGTAAGGAACATGGTTTTTTTGGGCATCACATTCCTTATCTTCAAAGTGAAGGCTCTGAATTAGATTAGGGATATCAAACACAATACCCTCATGCTGGCCTTTCTCTCAAGCACCCATGGCAAGCACTGATAATAGATCAAGGGATTTCCTTGCTGAGACCAGATTCAACTCTGTGAACCTTCTCCACACAGCCAGGTGGCCACAACCCATCAACCCTTTTATTGCTCAAATTGAAATGAAATTGCTCTTCTCAGTTTTGCTATTAAATATATGAATATAATTTTGAAATGTTTAATTTGAAAATTTCTTAAACTATTTTTTAAAAAATAAAAATGCTAGTATCATCAGTAGAAATAGCTGTTAACTTAAAATTTCAATACAGTCAAAAATAAGCTCTTGGTAAAATCTTGTGGTCAGCTTTATCAGTTCAAATTGATAGAAATGCTACCTGCACGGTTTATGAGTTAATCTTATATTGTTTGTAGTAAAGACTATAGAATCATTCCTTTCCACATCATTTTACTTATGTCCAGATAAAACTTTTCAAATAACAGAACATTACCTATATCACAACTGGTTGGATAAACAAATGTATTGGATAATACCTATTATATAAGTTCATTTACTAGTTATAAAATGTAATCATAAACCATGGCAAACCACAAGCCCCTTGAGTAAACTCTAGTGAACAGCTCAAGCATTCAAGAAACTAAGCACATGCCATGACATTAGGGACCAGATGGTTTTATTGAGTTGTTTTCCTGTTTTCCATATAGCTGAGTTACCACATTCCTAAAAATCTTTTCTATTTCTCAATTAGAGCATTGCCCATTGCCTCGGTGCTTGATCTTGAAAACCTACTGAAAACAATGGTACTATGCCTTCTCAATATTGGAAATTTCAATAACTGAAAAACATACCTTTGTTGAAGAATCCTTTGGTAAGTTTCTTTTCCCAAGTTTCTTCATTTTGTAACTTGGTTTCCTACTAAGGATTGCCCATTCAAATCTGCCTTGCCATGCCAAAGTGCTGGGTGCTATTTTTTCTTGCTCACCTCACCTCACAGGAATCAGGACAAAAAAAAAGACTATTTAGATTTAGTTCTGTGATTGAATCTGTGGCAATGTGTATTTTCTAAAGAGACACTACATTGTGAGCATCTAGTGAAGAATTTAGTAGCATCTTGGAGGTCCAAGCACAAACCAAAAGTCATAGGTTGCTTTGGGAGGAGATATAATTATAAGCAGAATCCATGGATTTTAAATGAAGAAGACTTACACGCAAACCTGGCTCAAGGGATGACTCTGCCACAACCTGCCAGTTATACTCCATTGAGAGAGGAATGTGAATGTTTTTAAGCAATGAGTACTGGAAAAACTAAAGAATAAACATCAGAGGGATATCAGAAAAAGTTCTTAAATTTATTGGCCTACAGGCCTTATTTTACTTGAGTTCTTAAATGAAGTAATTGTCCCCCATGGAGTAGGTGGGTGACAAGAAACTAGTGATTGTTCAGCTGAGAGTCCTGCTACTTCAGAAGTCTGGCACCCTTATTCTCCTGAGTTGCCCTGCAAAGTGATTGCTAAGAGTTTTATACCATCACTGTCTTCTAAAAATTATCAGAGTATTGTCATGTCTATTTTTCCCTAAGGATACTATAGTTGCAGTCATTCTTTTTTTCATAACGATGTTGATTTATCTGTGGTTGTGTAAAAAGTCACTATCACAGAGTCAGGACTACTGAACCAGCTAATTGCAATTCCAGAAACTCTGATTAAACATATTTTCTTTGTGGAATCTACACGTAAATATTGCTAAGTTATTTGGTTTGTTAAATACTGGGCTTTGACATCCAAGCTCTATAGCATTTATGTTACTTATTGTTTTAAAACTGTTTTTTTTAAAAAGTAATTTAAAATGTAAATTGATATATCTCATGTATGTTTGGAAGGGTTAAGAGGCGGAGTTAACACGAAGGAGCATGAGACTTCCAGACTTTGAAATCAAATCATTCAAGAAGTGACACCTCTCAGAAGGAAGGGTGACAGGTATGAGGTCCGAGTACCAACCTGTAGCTGCTCACCTGAGCATCTTTGCCCTCAATTGCTTCTCAAAATAGCAATGTTTACAAGTGGTTGTTCGTTTGTTTGTTTTTAATGGGGAACGAAGTGCTAAGAAACTTCACCCACTTTTCCCCCCAGCTTCTACCCATTTCTGTCTCTTGACAAAGAATTTCAAGCATGTCTCAGTACTCTTTCCTCCTACTGGAAAGCAAATCAGGCGAGATGGTGTGTAATTCAGTGGAAATACTGGAAGAACAATTCTTCAGTATTTTTTATAGGATATCATAGATTTTATGTTTGTAAAAAATCACCAGTTATCTTAAGTATGATAATTGGGACTAACAAAAGTCAAGGCGTGCCAAAGCATGTTAGAAAAGTTAAAATAGTGCCTTCCTGCAACTACCTTGAATTGTTAAGTTTAAATGTTATAAAGTCATTTTTTAGCTCATTTCTTTATTGCTATGAAATTAACATGTGTCTGCTATTTCCTCTTTATTTTTAATTTTTTATACTAGCAGCTACTGTTTTAGTTTTAATGAGTGTTTATGATATGAAATCTGTTCTAATTCATTTCCATGTTCAAGCAATTCCGCTTCACAAACATATTTCCAAACTAGCTATTCTACTTACGCTAATGACAGCATAAATTGATATATCAGGGAAAAGAGAAATATGGTAAATTGAGTTGGATGGTTTATGTTAAAATCCAAATAAGAATCCTATTATCCAACTGGATTTGTATTTAACTGCATTTGAGAAGTTTTCTAGGCAGAGGAGTAAGACTTAAAGCATTATTTCTGAATTTAATGCTTTTGTGAACTTACGTCACACATTAAAATCATCTTAATGCACCTTTTTGTCAATTCTTCACAATAGTGTTACAAAAGGAAGGGAGGAGAGGATACATTTAAAAAGCAAATGAAAAAGAACTCAATGGGAGCCTATTAGGCTACCTGTTGATGAGCATGTAAGAGAGTCATTAATATGCGGCTCATTGACATGATAGGCCATAATGACTCCTCCAGGGACGGTTCAGTCTATTGTGTCAGAGACTAGTTAGGGATTCATTAACGTGAAGACTCGTGACTTCTTAATATGCAAATTATTAATGCAATGCACTGAGGCATCCCTCACAAATGTCCACATTTTGCATTACATGTCTTCTTTGCCACCCTTCACCCACACCTTTTGTGAACTGTTTTCTTTTTTCCATCCTCTGCTGCAGATCTCTTCACAAAAGATTCTGTACTCTTGTGGAATCTACCACTTCACATTCAAAGACCTTTTCCCCTTCAGCCCACATTTCCGGGATTCAGTGCAGGTTTACATATACAAACCCCTTGAACATTCTGAATAAATCAGTAAAAATTCAGCATAAAATCTGATTTGATATATTTCTCCAATGTTAAAGTGGTTTTTGGCTAAAGGCAGGGCAACATGAACTACATGGTTGTTTTTAAGAACTGAGACTCTGAAACATGAATAGTATCATTTATACTGAAGGTGAGAGGGGAAAGAGAAAAAGCCGAAAAAAGCCCAAGAGAGAAGACACAAGAAAAAAAAAAGTTTAATTAAACTAAGTAGGAAGAGTAAGTATTCATACCAATGTAATACATTAAATGAAGAAATAGTTTTAAACCACTCAATGTCTGGCATACAGGAAGCAATTAGTAGGTATTAGCTGTTATTATTATGCTAGCATTTTGCACTTTGCACTTTGCACAAAGATGAAGGTAATATCCACATTTCCTATTAAAATAATAAGAAAAATGTTATTGAGTGAAAGTTTTTCCATCTTTAAATTAACATACCATAAAGAGAGGATCAAACATATTCCTTATTCCTACAGCAGAATTAGTTACAGCACTCATGGAAAGACTCAAGTATCCTTTGAAGCTTGTCCGCATTTCATGTATAGAAACTATGTTTTAATATACCCTTTCATGTGGGACTTTATATATTACCAAAATTCATTTTCTTGCCACCCTATTATTCTAACCTTATCTAAAACACAGTACCTTCTCTACTAAATTTCAGGAGAAACAGACCCTATTTCTACATTCCATAAGCCCTAAACTTGGAAGTAGATCTACAGAAGTCTATTTATCATAAAATTCATATCTCCATACAAAATCAGTAATTTTTTAAAGCTAACAGCTTTATCTAATTATATATACCATAAAGTTGATTTACTTTAAGTGTACAATTCAATAATTTTTAGTACATTTAGTATATTTTTAGAACCGTGCAGCCATCACCAAAATCTAATCTTCAGACATTTCCAGTACCCCAAAAAGAAACCTCATGTCCCTTAGAATCATTCTTCATTTCTCACCCCCAGCCCTAGAGACACTAATCTTCCTGTCTCTATTTATTTCTCTAATTTGGACATTTCATACAAGTGAAATTATGCAATATGTATCCTTTCGTGTCTGGCTTCTTTCACAGAGCATAATGTTTTAAGGCTCATCAATATTGTAGCATGTATCAGTATTTTCTTTTTATTGCTTAATAGTATTCCATTTTATAGATATAACACATTTTGTTTATTCATTTACCAGTTGTTGGGCATTTGGATTGTTCCACTTTGTGGTTCTTGTGGATAGTACTTCCATAAACATTTACATTTGTGTGGACGTGTTTTCATTTCCCTTGGGTAGAAACCTAGGCGTGAAGTTGCTGGACTATGGTAATTCCATATTTCACATGTTGAAAAACTGTCATACTATTTTCCTAGAAAGTGGCTGCACCATTTATTAATATAATTGTCACAAGCAGCTAATTATACTTCACATTCTTCTAATGTTAATTTCAATACTAAATGCTAGAAAACATCACACAGTTATTGGTCCTACCCAGGTTCTAGACTGAAGTAGATGTAAGCAGATTCAGAAATGCTGCAAATGAACGTGTAGATTCGAGGAAAGAAGTCCAACTGATTTAGGAAGCTCACAGTAAAAACATAATGCTATTTTCTCTGGATTCTATAGTTGGAAAAGATAGAGTAAGCAGGGAGGAGCTCATCATTGCCAGGATGACTCTCTCAGTTGAAGGCCTTTCGATCCCTGATTAAATAGAGCAAAGTTTATTATCAGGAAATCCTAAGTAGATGAAATGGGAAGGGCTCAATAAGACTGCGGTTGGAGATCAGTACAAGAGCAGTATGGTGCTTGGGAAGGACTAGTTGAGAACCAGATATGAACCAAAAGGCAAGGAGCCTTTTGACTGAAGACATTGGGCCACAGACTGGGATTGAGGAAGTAGTATGGTACAAGAGCCAAATTCTGCTGAGATGCAGCTATGCTGCCAAAGATGGGAATCTCTGCCACACTTTTAACAAGCTAACAGAAGACTTTGTAGTCACATTCTGAAGAATACTTCTATCAAGGGGCCTTAAAGGACTCAGTCCTTCTATTGGACATCATGCTAATTCAGAATAATATTAGATAAAACTCAGTGTGTATTCATTCAACAAATATTTAATATTTGCTAGCCATTATACTAGAAGTTAAACCATGAGCACAAGCCAAGATTAAACAAACTCTGCCTTCATAAAGTTTACAGTCTAAAGAAAGAGAAATATAAACCAGCAGTTTAAAAATCACAATTGTACCATTCATGATTGGGGAAACATGGGGTCCTACAGAAAAAATATTAGGAGCACTATCCCAAACTCAAGGAAGGAAGGGAGGGAGTCCAGGAAGGCAGTAGCACCTGTGCACATATGTGGGCTTGTAAGGAGACGTCAGGCTGGAAGGAGGTCAGATCCTGCAATCTGATTGCAGATTGTATTTAAAAGCTTGATTTTCTGAATCATAAAATATACATTTTTTCAAGAAGAAAAACTGTTTTAAAAGAAAACTCTTAAAAAGTTGACTTCATTCTAAATGGCAATTAACTTTATCCTTTATGTTGCTACTCTTGCTTAACCCTCTTACCGCACCTACAAAAGTGTTATTTCATTTAGATTTACTAATTTTCTTTTTTGTTTAAATAGCATTACTCTTTTTGGTACTAAAAAATTTCCAGTTTTTAAAAATAATTATAATTCAGAACACCTGTATTTATGTCTTTTGTTTATACCAGTTATTCTCAATCCTTGGGCACATCAGAATCACCTGGGAAGCTTTTTAAAAAATACGTATTTCTGAGCCCTCCTCCAGACCAATTCAGTTAGTCTCTATAGTGGGGCCTGCATATGGGTGCCTTATTTTTCCCTTTCCTGTGTGCAGCCAAGCTTGAGAAACACCAGTTTACTTTACTATTCTACGTTGGCTTTTACTCTATGAAGGTATGGTTAGTGTGAAATTAAGTACTTCAGTAAAAATACTCTGCTATTAAGAGTTTCCATGGGGTGGGGAGAGAAGACGGTATATATAATCAAATCGTCTGGCATTAATGTAAATTTTACACAAATTGTACTTCTGCTACTGTTAAGTCTATAAAACAATTGATTTTTATTCTTCATGGGGATTACCCACCCATGTGGGTGCATTTAAATTTACTTATTTTTTTTTTAACTGAAAAGAAGCCTACATACTGTTTAGGGTAAGAGACATCCATCATTTCTACTTTAAAGTCTATATTGCTCATTATAAAACTGATAGTGTTTGTAAAAATTTAGACCTGAACTACTAAAATGTTTTCCAGTTGTACTGTGTGGCAGATTGTCCAAACAATTACTGCAGGTGCAAGCACCATATAGTGTATTGCCAAGGACACTGGTAGGTTAGACCCTATAAAAGAAACGATTAGAGTCTTGAGGTGAAAATAGTAAAAATGAGATGACAGTTATTGAAAAAGGCAGAAATTGCAGCGTAATAGTTTAAACGTAAGTTTGTGGATAATGTGGATAGCTTAGTGTGTTTGGAGTTTATCATGTGTAAGAGAATGGTTCATATAAAAATACCACAACCACATATATTCTGGTCTTCTTTTCTCCTGACTTGATATGTAAGTGAGGACACTTGTAGGGTTGCAGTTGCTATCTTTGAGGATCAGCATTTTACAACAGTTTCCTTCTTTTATATGTATATAGTGTTGATTTTATGAAAAAAAATCTTTTTACATGTCTCAATTTACATAAGCTTATTCCATATGTGTAATACTAGTAGTCTACAGTCAGGATAATCAAAATAATTGAAAATAAAAATAATGATAGGTACAATTATCTAGTGCTTTTTAACTCAAATAATTCAAATGCTGAATTCCTTCTTTGGTTAACTGTAGCACAACTCCATCTTCACTAAAACACAATTGCAATGCGGTGCACCAGTGGAAAAGATGGATGTAGAAAGATAGGAAATGAGACTCTGGGCAGCCAAAGAGCAGCCAGAGAAAGGAGAAAGGGATCCTAAAGAGGTTTCGTGCCTTTCCTGCATGAGACCCTGTGGCTAGGTGGCGACTGGTATGGCCAAGAGTTTATAGGAGGCATAAGGAGCATGAGAACCTAATGCTAACAAAGGGGAAAGGTCCATCACTTGAAACTGCTTCAAGTATTGCCCTTGTGGCTTTGTTCAGCATGGTACCCTGTTCCCCTAGATTTTTTCATGACTGACTCTTCATGTCTCTGATCAACTGTCATTTTCTCAGTGATGTGCAATCTTTACTCATCCTTATGCGGTATTGCATTTTATACTCTCAATTGCATTTGCCATTTTCTAACATAACTTACTTATTCTTCGTGTTAATTGCTTATAAGTTTTCCCTCCCATTAGAATGTAAGCTAACCAAGGAAAGAGATTGTCATTTTTTCACTAATGTATCCCTCGGGTTTAGAACAGTACCTGGCACATAGTATGTGCTCAATAACACTTGTTGAATGCATGAAGACCCCTTATTCATTTCTCCAGTCACTGGTGGTTTTTGTTTGTTTATTCTCTGTCAGTGCACAAGCTAAAGGGCACAGTACGATCTTTGCTACTGATATCTTGATGACTTTTTTTCTTTCAGGTTAACTGAGATCCATACTCTTTCAAAAATCTTGAGGTCACTGGTATATAGAAGGAAACATACTAGTGTAATTTCCATATACCCATCCATGAGGATAAACATTGAGAGGCCTGGACTAATATTGCTCACTAAGTTAAAACATAAACCTTAGATTTTAAAGGAAGAATTTGGATCAACTAATTACAAAAAGAAATTTTCCCTGAGCATGACTAGAGCAGTAAAATGAGTCACCTATAAAATAGGTATAGAAATACCTAAAAATGTATGCCATCATACGTATCTGCTTTTTATATTAAAGATGACCTCTAACAAAATTAAATAACTAATATTGATAATGAGAAAAGAATAAAACCTGTATTTAACCATTCCAAATACAGAAAGAGACAGTAAGTAAAAAATGGTTAAAAACATAGAAAAGGTTTTTAAACCATGAGACTCCCAAAACACAAGCAGAATTATGATGGTGTTCCTAAGTGCCATAAGCAGTTTTTCAAGGCAATAAAGAATCTTTCATAAAACATGATTAGTGGAAAGCATGTTAGGAGAGAAACATTGGGGAAATTGTGATCAACATTTACAATTACATCAATCTCGTTTCTTATAGTTAGCAACCTGGTTCATACTTTTCATTAATTTACTCTGAATACTTTCTGAATTAATATAACCAAAATACTACTTTACCCTTGAACAGGGAGATGAAAGTTCAGATTTTTAGCCTAGCAAGAGTGTACAATTCTTTTTCAACTTTTTTTTCAAGTTTGACTTTCACAATTCTGTCCATTCTAGGCAGTCCGATTGACTAACAAAATCCCCAAGTTGTCCTTTGCACTGCCATTTCCACACATATGTTTTTTACTCTCTGTAAATACTCCCCTGCTCCTTCTCCACGTACCCGAGTTTTACCGTTCCAAGGTCAAGTTCAGTTCCTCTGTGATGCTCTTCCTAATGAGGGCAGCCTGCATAACAGTACTTTCTTGAATACTTATTGCTCTGTATCTCCTACAGTTTTCTCTGAGTATGTGTCATTCTGTTTGGCACATACTACGTTGATAGCTAACTTGTCATGTATATAAATATTATCCTTAACCAAATTCATGCTTGAAGATAGAAGCTACCTAGAAGTGTTCTACATAAAATAGGAACTCTATTATTTCTTTATGAAGTGCCTTTTTGAAGTATTATGGGTCAGTGCCATAGGAGATTAGAGAATTTAAATCACACACCTAGTTTCTCCTCTTAAATATTTTCTGGACTTGATCAAATAAATCCCTTTTGCCTAAATTTCTTCCTATGTGAAATGGGGCTGGTGTTGCTTACTACAACGTATAAAGGTGATCTAATGGGAAATAACTTTATATCACTTAAGAAATCATGATAGATTTAAAACACGTATTCCTTTAGCTGATATAATTAGAAACTAATGAAGCATCAAACTTTACATCGGAATCTGGGGATGTTCTGTATGGTGATTAACATAATATAATAAAATAAAATAAAAAATAAAAGGTATAGTTATATTTTATAAAAAAAAAGAAATTTCTAGATAAAAGAACAAGGTAACTTATTAAAGTAGTAAATATCATAGAATTAAAGTTGTCAATAAGATACAATCCATACATGACATGAAAGTCCCACCTAGTTTTGTAGCCAAGTTCTAACTAATGTTACAGATCCTTAGATACAAAATTAGCAAATGAAAGGAATTTCATACCATAAGTGGTCAAGGAATTCCCTAGGAAGTGGAGAAATACACACACACACAATTGACCTTTATAATCATGCCAACATAATTTTAAAAAGGATTTCCAAAAAATTAATTTCCTTAAAGGTTGCAATTCATCACAGACAAGTATATTCTATTGTACTTAAAAAAAATAACCCCCCACTTTCTCAACAGCTAAGCCTTACCCAGAAAATGTTTAATTTAATCTCACAAATAATATTTTCACTGGGAACCCATCTCCACTTGTATATTGAAAGTTAATTGGAAAACAACAAATTTAAATGGTAAAACTTTAATTTCCAGTCAACTTCATTTAAAAACTTCTTAGAAAGTTAAAAAAAAAAAACCTATTCACAAATGCTCTGCATTACCTACGTCAATAATACATTTTTACTTTGGGTTGTGACTGTCGGTTTTACACAAGAAAGTTCTTTAGGGTATTAGGAAAATTATAGTAAAACTCTAAATGAAAACTATCAGATGTTAGCTGACGGTGGTAATGTAAGAACTAATTGCTGTATCAGTATAGAGGAGCATATTATCTTTGCCATAAAAATATAATTATTTATGCTAATTTCCTAAAATGTTTGTTTCCCAATTCTTCTGTAAAAAGAAAAATCGTATAATTTTTAAAGCTTTAATTTTTAAAAAAAATTAAAACATTATAATGTCTAATGACAGTACTATTTCAGGTAGAGCTTCACATTTTCACAGGATATTTTAAACGTATTTTCTATTCTGCAAAATTGGCAATTAGCTGCAAACTAGAAAGTTACCATTGCTTAAAGTTTTCAAAAGTTAAAGCTCTTGCCTTTAAGAATCAATGCAACTGGACCCCTCTGTTATATAGTTTTAAAACATATGTGTATAGGAATATGGGAAGTCTTCATATTCTTCCTGCAACTCTTCTTTAAATCTAAAATTATATCCAAAAAATCATAGATAGTATTCAATAGAGTGTAGCAGATCCATCACACTACCTTTTTGTAGGTTTTAAGGTTAAACATTTAGACCCATTGCATTACTCCTCTTAAACACTTGTGGGTTTTTTTTTTTTTTGGTTTCCTGTAGGGGAAGACCAAGAATGCAATCCTAAGACAGAGCTGATAGTACTGTATGACTTAATAAAGTTTAGGTTTAGATACACAGGAGGAATCTGGTAGAGGCGAAAGGCCCAGTCAAGGGAAGACATGAAGGTAAAGAAAAGCAGATAGGACAGCAGTCAGGCCCAGAATCCACAGGTGTCAGAATCAGGGAGTACCATATGAACAGCAGTAGCACTACTACGAGTTTTGGCCCTGATCCTGGCCCTGGCAAGAAGGAAGAATGAATGACTTTGTTCTGAGCAGTAGACATACAATATCTGTCTTTGGTCTATCATTGTCAGCCTATTAGATTTTTCTGACTCTGGTCCCGCTGGTCTGGATTGTGGTATGAAGAAAGGCAAAGGCTAACCAGTGAATATTTATTTTATTTGAGATGTTAAGATTACTTGGCATTACTTCAAAGTAATATTGTGGTGACTCCATGAATCAGCTCTGTAGAAGACTTAGGATAGAAGGAACGACAATAATGAGAGTATCCCATAGTAGGCTATGTTAATTTATTTCTCAATTTGATCTCTTGCTGATACCTTGATAACTGAAAGGAACCATCTAACTTTAGATTGTCTACGAGATGTTACAATGGTTAATGTGTTCATTTCTATATTTAATTTTGAGTCAATTTGGACAACAAATACATGGTTATTGCAGAGACAAATTTCCTTTTTATCTGTTGTTTTTATGATAAGTAGGTATAGTCTTTCTATATTTTATCCTATTTTTAATTTTTAAAGTAATTTTTATTTTTGATCCAATGAACAATCATTACCTCATGGCCATAGAATTAATAAGAACCAGCAAAAGAGAAATCAGTTATTGTGTTGAAGTTTTTTATTTGCATCACAGGGATGATGGCTATGATTTTAAACAAAATATAGAAAAAAGGAAGAAGAGTTAGGATTTGAGGAGAAATGTAACTTTGGTGTGAGACATTAAGGGAATTAATTTGGCACCTGGATATCCAGATGGAGATGTACAGAAGGCATCTGATTTTTAAAGATTGTGAAAACAATAAAAGGACTCATCATTAAAACTATAACAAGTATAATTCATTCTTCAATTATTCAGAAGGTGCTTTTGGATTTTACTAGGCCTCAGGGTTATCAATGAGAAAATCAGTTGCCTTTAATATTAATTTTAAGAGCTTTTTATGTGGAAATCCTTTTGTTAGTTACAGTGAGAAATAATGCTTAAACAAATACATCATTCCTGGCCTCAAGGAACTTGCAGTCTGGTTGGGAAGATAACACACACATAGGTTTTTTTAAAGTGCAGGGAAAGGCCACCACTGTAAATGCCACCTTTGTAAACATTTTGACTAAATGGATATAGAGGGCCATATGATGGAAGTCCTCTTGCTTCCAGATGTACAAATATCTGATAAACAGGAAGACTTGTTAAATGTTAATTTCTTTGCCTGTAGATAAATTGCATCGGATGCAAACATGGTAAACAGCAACCCTTTCATTTAAGGAAAGCTGTATTATTTTGTACCCTTGAAGTAACTACTCCATGAAAAAATATTGCCAGAAATATTATAATTTAAAGGAAGAATAACAAAGCAATATAAGAGCAAAAGCAATCCCATAACATGGATAAATCAGGAATAGGAGTAGGAGTCCTGTTGAACTACATGAGTTTAATGAGATTTGTAAACAGATGTCTTGAATGTCCCTATAACTAGCATTGTCTAAAAACTTAACTTGGTTTGCCCAAGTTAGCTTTTAATGAGATATTACTCATACAGAAAATAGAAAATATTAGAAAACATGTGATCTGAAGAATACCTGTATTATATGCATTACACACACATACACACACACACACACAAGCAAGATAAGGTTTAAGTAAAAAGCTCATTATGTACAGATGTGTGTGTGTAGTTTTTCCACACAAAAAGGCAATGCATTAAGAATAATTCAAATAGACATGGGCAATATTACTCAACTGCTCCCTATGTTCAATTTACTAAATAAATTGTGAACTGGATTGGCTGCACATAGTCATTGATTAGAACAAATACCTTTTAGTTAAAGCTTTAGTTAAAATAAAGCTTTGATTACACACACACACACACACACACACACACACACACATGGATTCAAGAAATTTAACACATTCAGGTGAGTTCTGCTTGTAGATATTGTATTAACCTTTCTATAAAATGATACACTTACACCAATCTAAGTTTTAGCTGGTTTATATTATATTTAATTTTTACAAGCCTATGCAAAATTTCAGTGTCTCATACAGTTACATTCTTGAGTGAAATTTTATTTAAAAATTAGATATCTAGAAAATTGTGTACATAGTTATACTAAATTATTTATTTTTTGTCTAAGAGGGCTTCAGAAATTCTAACAGCTATCTTTTTAGGTAGAATTGAGAAATAAACTGAGTAATCTTCTGAAATATTTTAAATTTTGTAACTTCTCTTCCCTGGCTCCCATAGGAAATACAGTAATAACACCAATCCCTCCAGTACTCAGAGCTCAGAACTAATGACAGAGGATTAGGGGAGCTCTTTAGCTAGCCTGCTATTCCCTGCAGCCCCTGGAATGTTAGGGCCCGCAGTGCACAGTCCTTGTCCTAGTGACGTCATTCCCCCTTCAGAGAATGTAGTTGGCGGTTTTTTCTTCTCTGACTTTTGCATTAAAATACTACAAACTAGTTTGTTAGTTTACTAGTTAGGACCTCAGGGCAAATTAGGTTAGTGGACCTGAAAAATAGAAACAATCACAGAAACAATACAATTCTGCTTAACTTTGTAAGGATAGGGACTCCAACATTTAATTCAACTGAGAATCAGAGTAAACAATGACAAGATTAAAGACATAGAACAAAATGAATGGCTACATAAAAGACTTAGAATTCCTGATAGAATACATTACTGAAGAGCACAATCTTCCCAGAAGATGATTCAGAAGAGAATATATAACCATTTGGCCTGGGTAGTTTTTGGAATAATTCTGCCTCAAAGCAAAAAATAGAATTAAATGGTCTTTTCTACAACTATGTGATTTATTGAAAATTATTCTGAAATCAAATGTTGTATTAACATTGGAAACAATGATTGAAGTTTATTTACACCAAACACAATAGTCTTATACACCTATTAGAATATATGTGAAGATTATATTTTTTTTCTGCATCTGAAAGTGATTTTTTAAAATCTGGTAAATACCCAGAAGGTTTAAGTTCTAAAAATACATTGTAAAATGACCTGTATTTATACTCAAAAGGAGATACTAGTAAAATGTATTTTTACCAGCTTCATTTCATTATATGGCTTATGAAGCTGACATTTACCTGCACTATTCTATGTGATTTGTAATTGTGTAAAGACATCCACAGTAATTTTTAAGAATGAAAATAAGCTTGGGGTTTTTCTTAGAATCTATTCGATTTGTATCATGCTTAAATCTATAACACAAGTCAGAATACCATCAGTGTTAAAGGGCCTATAAAATCTGTTTCACATAATTAACAAAAGGATCTACTATTTGGCATGCTTTACAAATATAAATTTGGGGGATATTTTTGTCTTTTGAAATTTTGTCTTTTTTACTACTGCAAATTTCAAAGGGATAAGTAAAATTCAAATCCACAACCACACATAGGATAGTCATTGTCTTATGTTAGCATTTAATTTCTCTTTGTGATTTGAATAGCACGTAAGTGTAACACAGACAGACCATCTTCAGACCCCCTCACTTGAGGGGGAGGGAATAGTAAAATTACTTAAGACAGCTTTGTTTACTGTACAACTGATCTCTGTCACCAAACAATGCTGTATAACAGTCCAATTTAGGAATTTATATTTTGTCATAAAATCTTTAAACAGCAGGATGATATGATTAAGTCTTCAAAACCAGTTATTACTTATATAAGAGATAATAACACTACTATGCTATTTACGCAAGTAAAACTATTAGAGAAGCAGAATAAAAACTGGAAAAGATTCGAGACATATGTCCTGAAGAGCTTTTTTATATAATGGTGGGGTACAGAGAGTGCTTTAAAACAAAGGAATGACTGAAATGTAATAGTGTATAATACATTTTCTTAGAGGAAAAGAGTTAAGTAAAATTCAGTTTCATCTTCTAGGTATAAAGTGATAATAAGGTGAAGTTGCTTGCATCTATCTCATTTATTTAGCCCAAAAGAACCATTTTAAGAACTATCTTAAGAAGAAACATGTTGTAGTTATTTTTTTTTAAGTAGTGTTCAACTTATGAACAGGCAATGTTCCAAATTTTTTGTAACCCAGAAATTACTGGAATTTGGGAATCATTTTCCCCATAGCAGCAATGGTATAAATATTAGTTAGTTTCTTTGGTTAATGCCCCAAAGTTTATTGAATCTATAATACAACTAATTTTGAAACTCTTTTTATTAGTCTGATTCCTGGCAGCAGAAATGATAATGAGGAAATGAAGCATTCCTCCATTAATCTTGGGCATAGGACTAGCCATATACAAGATTTTTTAAAGTGGTATTTATCACCAATGCCATTTTGAATATCTATGAAGTGTCAGCAACTGGGACAGATGCTTTATATATGTTAGCTAATGTAGTTCACATAGCACCTCTCCCAAGTAGAAATTATTAACTCTGTTTTGGCCTTAGTAAAAAGGATACAAAATATAATTTATCCAAGTTCACACAGTCATTAGACTGAAAGCCCAAATCTGCCTCACTTTAAAGAGTGTGCTGTTTCCCTTATGCCTCACTGGCATGGAATCCACCTTTTCCCCTAAACACACACACACACACACACACACACACACACACACACACACACTCCAGACCCCCAGAGTCCTCATGCTTCTGTGGAGCCCTTACTACAACTCTGTACTCAAACCTGCTTTTATCTCATGGTGCTCTCTGCTCTAAAATTATCCATTTCCATCATATCAATCCAAAATTAAAGCCCCTATGTGCAAACCTTAATCAGGTTTAAGATAAAGATTGCCCCTGCCATCCTAGATGTGTCTGCATTTAAGGAACAGTGTGTGTGTGTGTGTGTGTGTGTGTGTGTGTGTGTGTGTGTGTGCATGTATATAAAAATTTCAGGCACAGTTTCAAAGTGAAGTGTCAGAACATAGAAGATCTTTTAAGTCTGCCAGGTCACTAAGCAGTCAGGCCCACTTCAGGTGTCTGCTCCTGAACTTACTTCTCCTGCATTATTCCTGTTGGGGTTTTGGGGTGAAAACTTAGAACAGGGACAAGAGTCACAGTCAACAAAATTGGAAGAAGTTGAAAAACTAAGTGTCTCAATTCATAATTTTTTTTTTCTTAGAGTCTTATTGGCTCAGAGTGTTTGGGCCCTATAAGAACTTTTACAGGCTTGGGGTGCTTGGGTGGCTGAGTTGGTTAAGTGTCTGCCTTCGGCTCAGGTCATGATCCCAGGGTCCTGGGTTCAAGCCCTACATTGGGCTCCTTGCTCAGCAGGAGCAGAGCTGGGCTCTGCTGCTCCCCCTGCTTGTGTGCTCTTTCTCTCTGTCAAATAAATAAAATCTAATAATAATAATAATAATTTTTACAGGCTTGCAGATGGGCTTTGGGTGGGAAGTTAAAGCTTATGGAGATCCAGAGGATCCATGTAAGAAATAGCATCCATAGTGATTCCCTTCAGCTAGAACTTGAGAAACACCCTGAATGATGAGACCCTCTTGTTTCCCTTTTCTTAGAAAAGGTTATAAAACTACGCCATAGTTTAGAAGTCTAGGCTTCTACGGGTATGGATTTATAGAAAACCGTATAAAACTACGCCATAGTTTAGAAGTCTAGGCTTCTACGGGTATGGATTTATAGAAAACCAGGAAGCCACAAAGTCCTGGTAGATCTCCAAGGAAACTAAGCTACTTGGCTCCTTGCTGTCAACCAGCTGGCAGCCTCCAAACGGTCCTCTTGACAGGTCCTGTGCAGCTGCGTTTTATGTTTCCATATGGCTTTGCCAGAGGTCCCCCCACCCCAAGCAGACCTGGCTTCCACAATTAGTATGGACTCACAACAAGTTAGTTATGGAATACATTAAGTCCTAAAGGTCTCATGGGGCTATTTACACCTCTTTGGACTATTTCCAGGATCCCAGATTATACTGTAAGTGTAAATTAAGGAAGTCTCATGATCCAATGGCTCTGACTGGAACATGCAACATTACCATATCTTATGCTCCATTTTCCAATGCTTTTCTTGGCCTCATTTTAATGATTTTATACCACCCTGAAAGGTAAACTCTCTGTAATCTTAAAATCATGCTTTAGAAAGTATTTCTCTTTTCCCTTCTTAAACATGCCTGGTTCTATTTCTCAGGTACAAAAATTGAAAACTGATCAATTTTCTCCTTTGGCATTGAAGTCTTTCAGGAATTTATTTGCATTCACCTGGCCAAGTTATAAATACCATCCAACACCTATATCATGCCATTTCTTTACTTAAAATAATAAATTGGCTTCACTTAATAAAATACAAAACCAGATGAAGTCACTCTGTGTACCCAACGGTTGGGAACATACATTTAGCAGCTGGTAAGGGGAAAAAGGTCACTCCCCTAGCCCATGCACGAGATCAGTTATAGATCGCAATATTCTAGAAAACCTGAAACAGAATGTAAATGGATCTCATTTTATTTTTTATCCATGGCTTCCACTGTATACCCAAAGAATTGGAGTTGATGTTCTTTCTCTGTCCCTTTCTCTGCTCTCAGTCCCTTTGAGGACTTTTTCCTTGGGACATCTCCTCATCTTCACAGGGTCATGTTTCCAGCCGTGTTTCTCATGGATACTGGTGTCTAACAACACACAGGTCCTTAATAAACACTTGTTGAATGAGTTTTGGAACCTGAACAAGGTAGGCTATGATATCTCGAGAAATAATGCAAGCCCAAGAATCAGAAATTAGTTAGTTGAACAAGGTTTGATAATGATTTTGGCAATTATAGTTGGCTTTTGGTGACTACTTTATATGTGCCCAGCACTGCACTAAAAACTTTAAGAATATCTAACTTTACATTAATTGAATCATCACAATGTCACACATCATTACCCCTATTTTACAGATGAAGAAACTGAGGTGCTGAGACGTAAAGCAGTATGTCCACAGTCACATAGCTATAAGTAATTATTTTACTGGGATTAATATGCGTGTCTGTTCAATGCCAAACTGCATGCCTTTTTTACCCCTTCCTATCTGGTCCTCCATTTTATCATCTAGTAAATGTAGAATATTTAGTAGTCATTAAGATAACCAGTTTTAAGATGTTTCAGATATAAGGTGACACACATCTCAAGAAAAGTTACAATTTAATTAGTTTTACTTATTGATTAAAGTCCTACAAGAGACCAAGAAGTGGCTCTCCAAAGCTGAAAATTTAGGAACCTTGGAAGGAAAGAGGAAAGAGACTTTTGGGCAGCTTGAGCCTTTCTAGGGTTTTTGAGGTCCATCTAAAGCTAGAGTTAGCCTTGTCTTTTTTACACTGGTTAACATTTACTGATAATTTACTATGTTCCAGATACCATGTCAAAAGTTTATATGTACTATTTCACAGAAATCTCAACCAACCCTATAAGATAGTACTATTGTTATTCCCAACTAAGAGATGAGGAAACCAAACTTAACTTGTCCAAAGTCATAGCATGGTGGAGCTTGGACCCAAAGCCAGATATGTTTAACTCTGAAGACCATAATTTTAACTGCTCTGAATGCTATTTTTAGCTTATTTATGCATGTACATTTAAGGTAATTTATATCAATGTCATTTATTTCTTTTGGCTATTTATTTTGAAATAAAGCCCATGGGATGTAGATCAGAAATCTGCTTAGTTTGTTTGCTGGCACACACCCCTGTGCCATGTATGTGGTGACACTTATCAAGTATCTTATGATGCGTGCCTTTCGGTGCAATTAAATACCTCTGGGTTACTCTCAGTCACATGCCTGCAAGTAACAAACTCTGCTTCCCTGTCCCTCTAGATATTTCTTTCTGTCAAAGTGGATAGATTAACAAACATCAAAGAAAATAGACAACCACATCAATGTAGAGATTTACAAAGTCTGACCTGAAAAAAATCTCCATAGAAAAAGCATAGTGCCTAGGGTGATTGACATAACAGAAATCCTTCCTCACTAAATGTGTTCTCACAGTTCATTCTGTACTTAATAAAAGGGATTATTGACACTTTCAGAAGATTCCAGGACCCTGATAACAAATTAACTTTGGTTTTGAAAGGAATTCAAGTTAGATGTTACTGTCTGCATTAGGACAGCTTATTTTGACTTTAACTCTGAGTTATATAACAAACTATTGTTAATTACCTGCATGTATGAAGCAAAAATCCACATAAATTTCTCTTCTGTATTTATCTGTTGGAAGAAGTGACCTCCAAATTAAGCTATGGAGGAAGTGTGGGAACACTCAAAAAAGACCCATTTAAATTATGTAACTCTTTGGAGGGAGGAGGATATTTTAGAAGCTATAATTTTTTGATCAAATAAGTATTAGTTCATTTTTATTTTAGCCAAGTACACGTTTTGTAAAATAACACTAATAAGGTGTGCTATTTTTCCCTAACTAAATTCTTCACAATGAAATCCAACTGTAATATTCATTTAGAAATTTGATAATGCTCTCTTGTGTAAGTTTTAGGAATATTTGAAACCCCATTGCATATAAATTATATCATGGAAAAGCTGTATAAATATTCTATTACGGCACATGCTGTTCTAAGGATCTGTCAGGATTTCCTTTATACACTCCATTTTGAGTGGTGTATAAATCAGATGTAAAAATTCATGTTGGACTGAAACTCAGCACAAAAGGCCTCCTCCAGAGGCAAATGCTTTTTTCAAAATGTGGTTTGAATTATGTTGGTCATTTTTAAGTTATAGAAGTGCAGAAAATGTATTTGTGGTTTTGAAGGAGAGAGATTTTTTCCATTTTTATAACTCATTAGGAAACTTTACAGGCCTTTAGACCATTTTGTGGTTTAGTTCTTCTCAGGTTTTTCCCCAAAGCAATATTAAAACTTGAATGGTGTCCGCTATGAATCCAATGATTACTGTTCTGAATACAAATGTGTGTATGGATATATATAGTTATACATATCTTAGCCTAGGAGAAGTTCCAATAATATCAGAGTGGGGTAGAAGATTAGGCCTATCGGTGCCCATTTTTGTTCTTGCTATTAAGTCAACTTTAGCCTATCAAAGGAATCCCCTATTTTTACCATAGTTCAGTATGTATCACTTATAATTTTAAAGCTGCATCTTTAACTTCAGAAAAATCCTCTGAGTTAAACACTACTTCTTCTATTAGCTCTTTGACAATAAAGCTATGACTTTTCTAAATTTTGTTTCTCTCTAACAGAGAGAAAAGTTGCAGCACATTTAAAAGGTACTATTCATGATGATCTCTTTTGTATTTAACATGTGTGTTTGTGTATCTACATTAGTTTGTTAAATAGTGTTGAGCTTATTTTGTCTATATAGCTAATGTGTTGCTGATCAATTTCATAAACATCTAAGTTATTATTTTAGCACATGTAGAGATTATGGTTGTATTATTCTCTTAATAGCATCAGTTAAAATCTGAGAAAGCTTTATTTGGACTAAGAAAGTTGGCAAAATTCACGAAATTGAGTAAGCCAATCTTTCAAATGCCTTTAAAGGATAATGAAAATAGAAATATTTTCTATGACTGAATTGCTTCCCCCTATGTTATATTTAGTTTATTAATGCATTAGACTAACAACAACACACTTAGTAGTTACTATTTACTGTCATATAATAGATCAAGGCACTAGCGCATGAAGAGGCTAAAATTTTTCCAATGTTGTTCCTTATGTCTTTATTAAATTCCACCTAGAATCTCTGTGTCTTGATTCCGAATACAGTTCCCTCTCCATTATATTACAGTATTTCTGGTGCAGTTGGTAGAATCTTTAGGTCTAGTAACAGTTAGGATGGACCACCCAGAGGACAATTCAACATTTGCCTGTGACTTGTGGAGCAATGTGGATTTTCCCACTGAGACACTTTGAGGAGCAGAAGGGATCTATCTCCTTCTGGATGTTTTATCTGCTAGTGTCATGGAAATTAGCCAACTCTACAATTGAGAGAGCTGAATGCAGTTTTCTTTATTTTTTTTATATTAACAGGAGAGCAGGGTTACTAATGAGGAATCATATCCCAAATCTCTGATCTATAAACCTGAATATACTTATTTCTATTTGGGTCATTTTTTAAAAATTCTGCTCAATTTGCTTTTACTAACTTATACTACTTTGTGTTCTATTTGGTTGTAATTATAAAATTTCATGTGTAATTTATACATTACTCATACACTTTTGTCTTTCTCTTGGTTTGTCATTAAAGTCATAGCTGTTATGATTTTCTTTAACATGTACTCTGAACGGTCCTATATGACTTAATCATTAAGAAGTTTGGGGGGAAGCCTATGAATTTCTGAGCACTAAGAGCATTTTGAAACAGTTTTATGTTAATCAGAAATGTTTTGAAGTACAGCATAAACCTTTAAAACCCACTGAAAATAAATATACTATAAATGCCAAAATGAAATTTTACATGTTAAGAATGTAGATTCCGTGGTTTGGACTTAACAATTCATAAGTCATTAGGCAAGCAATATGCACATTTTGCCCCCCTACTGCCCCATCTACTACACTATACCCATACTTTTCTTTGCATTTGGAGGAGAGCTAACACAGTGCTATTATTTGAATAGCACTGACCTTGTTAAAGCCTAGCACCATTGTTTTATATAATAAGCAGTATATTTTAAACAGAATGGCTATTTCTTACATGAAATAAAGAATGACAAAAAAAGACTTTAAGATTATGAAGAGTAAAGAATGTAAGATAGATCCTCACCTTGATTTTACCTTTAAACAGCCTTTTATTTGTCTGTTAGGAACTTCTTCCCGTGGTTTTACAGGCTCCGGCTCTTGTTCTTTCTTTTGACAAATCAATATATAATTTGTGCCATTATTATTTGACCAAAATGTACCAACAGAAGTTTCATAACGTATACAAAATTCAACTTTACTGCCATCTTTTTGATAAGGGGGTACCAATAAAATCTTAAAGGAGAACTGGTCAGTTTCACCATCACATGAATTTGGGATATATTCTGCTAAAATGTCATAATGTGTCTGCCAGTTATCCAAGGACATTCTCACATATACTAACTTCTCAAAAGAAATATTCAAAACTCGAATAATGCCCTTCATACTTGTAGACCCAGGAGGATACTCAGTTGACTCCAGTATTGCTTTCTGTACTTGAAGTTGCTGCATAAGATCTTCTTTTGAAGAAGGCAAATCAAATAGTGGAGATAAAACATATTCTTCTGTGTGAAAAATGTCCTTCCTTAAGTCAAAACCAGTTGAAACACTTGGTAAATCCCAGCAATCAAATTCTTTGACAGACACAAGATCGAATCCAAAGGTGTCAGCGAATGAAACTCTTCTTGCACCTGAAGATGGAGTGTCCAGGTATATATCTTCAGAAGAATCAGAACCTCGTCTACTAGGTTGAGGGGAGAAGCCAGGTTTGAAAGTAGCTTTAACTTCCTCATCTTCAGAAAGAGAATCAGATAAATTAGGAACTTCTAAAAAGTTATCTTTGCTAATCTGACTAGGTTCTTCAGAAGGCTCCATTGGGCTCTCTGATATCAAATAAGGGAGGACTGTACAACTAGTAGAGGCTGATATTTGAGATACTGAGGCTTAAAATAAGTATTATGTTACAGTTGACATTGCAGAAAGGAGTCAGCTCTATAAATAGGTCCAATGGCGTGTAAACTATGCTAGCTTGCCTCCAAAAGCCTTTAATATGATAGCATCCATGTTACTCTTGCCAGTATGTTTCAGATTTAATTCTCAGTTTTTAAAGTTGCATGTGTTTATGAGATGAGTTCCAAAAAGATATTTTAAATCATTTTTTTGCTGTGTTGAAAAATTTGAAACTTTATAATTAAAGAATTGTTTTAACCAGTTGATCTTAAAAATAAAAATATAGACCATTTATTTTAAAAGAAAATAAAAGTAGTATCACAATACTAATATGACGTTTGGGCTAAATCAATCCATTGAAGCAGACAAAGGTGGACAGGAGAAAAGAAGAATATTTACAGAGCAGGAAAAATCCAGTACCTAATAATAATGATAACTACTATTTAACAGGGACTTACAATGTAAAATGTGAACTGTAAAAGGGTTAAATAGAGGTTCTGGGAGTCCTGAGGAAACATGATTTAGATGAAGAAGGTATCATTTGAAATTAGCCATGAGGGGTAGGTAGGATATAGACATGAGGCCTGGAGTGAGGTGGATTTTCCAGGTGGAAGAAATGGCCTGAGCCAAGGCCTAGAACAAATAATTAGTCAAATCCGTTATTTTAAACATTAGCAAGTTTCTTTTAATTAAATTATGGAAAAATATACACAAGTAATGTGTTATTGACTTGAAAATATAAATGGGCAATGGTAGGCCTGGCCCAGGAGTGAAATATTTATGTAGAATAAAATGTTCATCTTTGGCAAACTGCCATTTTATGCCCACAAGGAAGTTAATATCATGATATCTTGGAGTTTGATATGAGTTTTAAAGTGTGAGCAGCCTGTTTAGAACACCATATTTTTTGTGTTAATATAAAATCCACTGTGGAGATGACAATCAGGTAAATACCTATAAAAAAATTAAACATACATATGCTTTGACCCTGAAATGTTCCAGCTAGAAATTTACCCTATCAGTATAAGGATACAAAGATAAATATAGATATATGTTCATAACAGAATTGATTATTTTAAAAACTATCTAGAAACTATCCAAATATCCCTCCATAGGAAACTGGATAAATAATGTGACACCCATACAATAAAATGTTTTATAGTCATTAAAAAGACTAAAGTAGCACTTTATATGTTGATACAGAAAGATAACCAAGATAAATGGCTAAGTGAGAAAAGAAAGGGTGCACAGATATGTGCCTAGAAAATTCCTGGAAAGACACAGAAGAAATTGTTATCAGTGGTTATCTCTGATCATAGAGGTTGAGGGTCATAGAGGAGAAGAGACTACTGTTCTTCACTCAATTAATTAAATTGTGAGAGGTGATTAATTTTTTTAAAAAAGAGAGCTGCCCAACAGCATTTCTTTAAAATTACATCTTTGTTAATACATTATAACTTATTGGACAATTTGAATTGCATAAAATAGTGGCTCAGGAAATTATTTTTTTAAGTTAAAAACAAGTGGTGCCTAGAATAAGGAAATAAAATTATTTGAGCTTTACTTCATCCATATAGCAAGAATGAGTGGTGACCTCATGGATTGTTCAAGAATGGAAAATGGCTATCCCTTGCAAAGTTAATGACTGTGAGCCTTGAGTAGCCATATTCCAATGTACCTAAAATATATCACTAGGTATTCAAGGAAATTAGTAACAAAATACTTTTTAGAATTGGCCAATAATCCATAGTCATGTAAATAATAGAAGAATGAAAATTTGCAGATACAATGATGTCCCAAAGTAATCTAACTATTCAAGGGTTATAAGCAGAGGCCTAGAGATAAAGACCCCTTGGGTTGTATTCTGTCTCTGCCACTTACTAGCTGGGTGACGTTCAGAATTTCGCTCAAATTTTTTCACCCTCATTTTCTTTCCTTGTTAAAATGCAATGTTAACAGTTAAATGAGCTGCATGTTAAGTATCTAGCACAAAACGTACAGTAACAGTGGCAGGCATTATTTTTATTTCTAAATATGCTGTGAAAGGCTGATTTCTAAGATACATCAATAGATAGATAATAGGCTATAGAGAGTCCACATATATAAGATTAAGTAATAATCTGTAATTTGATTTTTGTTTTTTTTCAAAGACTCTAGTATGTAACACTTAACTTTATAAGACATAAAATAGCTCTACATTAGAAAATAGTCCTGTTACTTGAACTAAACTTTTCCCTTTTTAATTTGTATCTTTACACAGAGCGCTACTCCCTTGATTTGTAGTAATCACTGCCTCTCTTTTGCAGTTTATAACCTTTGCATAATTGTAGACAGTTGAATGTTCCCCCTTAGTCACCACTTAGCTAAAGCCCAGTGATTTCATCTTTTTATCTCTTCTTACATGTCAGTCCTCCAGTGCTTTTTATCATTTTGTTACTCCTCTATGAACTCCTTCCAGTTTACCTATATTATTCTGTTAATGAGCTGCCCCTAGATGAATGCAATATCACATATCCAGTGTCTCTGGAGCATGTAAAGAAGCACTACTGGTTTCAGCCTTGTGACTTGGTGTTTGTATTCAGTGAAGATTCACATCACCTTGCTTCTTTTCCGTACCATAGATCAGATCCACATCCCATTTTCTCATATTCACCACTACCTCAATTTTAACATGACTTTTACCATGACTTCATCTGCTTAGGCATACTTTTTTTTTTTTTTAACAGAACTAGGGCTTTTTTTTTTTCTTAACAAGCTACAGCTCAAGTTTTCACATATTTCACTTCTTTGTAGTAATCAAAGATTCTCAAAAATAACTTTAACGTAAAGGACTGTATCAGTCAGGATCCCAGTAAGTGGGAAGTCAACATCATGCTCAAAATAAGATCATTCACAAGGGCGTATTTAAAGGGTCTATTTATAAAGTATAAATGCAAAAAAGCCATAAGGGCTAGTGCGGTAAACTGGGGGCCAGTCACAACAGCGTTATTACCATCTTTCAAGGGATGAGGAAAAGGACGATCATCCAAACCCAAAAGCAAAGAGTGCCATGAGCTTCCCACTGGCTGAAGAGGATCAGTGATCTTTGGTCAAGGGGTACAGCCGACCAATTATGATCTTGCCAGGAGAGATCCGGAAACAGAAATACACTGAACTTACTATTCTTCTTTCCTGTGGTGTCCTACCAGGGCTACACATTGGCCAGAGGCTGTGGGGACTATTACAATTCATTCAGGTCAGCCTCCTGGTATAGAATGCAAGGTGGAGAAAGGTGAAAAAAAGTGGGAAGTGGATTTGGAGGAGCAAACAATGATACCAAAGATTAAGAGTTTATTATTTGGTTCTCGTTATATGCTTATACATTATGTTCAAACATACATAATTTAAAATAGAGGTGTATGTGTTCCTCTTGCTTAATACATATTCTATCTCACTGCCAACTGAGTTCCTATTACCTGATATTTTATTGTCACAGCAAGAAAAGTTCAAGTATCTAGCATTTGTAAACTCTGATCCAGTGGAAGTCATAAATAAGAAATATTGAGTTTACCCACAGATGGCTAAGAAAGAATATTTTTTTGATATTGATTATAATGTCACATTTATTTTCCTTGTTGGCATAAGTCTTTGCAACCTAAACTCAAGAAACATTTTGTCAAAAGAGAACCCAGAAGAGTGATTTTTGACCAAGGATACATACCAAAATCACTGAGAGGTGTTTTAAATTACATAGGCTCAGGTGTGCCATCAGATCTACTGAATAGAACTTCCAGGTTGATGAGACTGCACAAGCGATTCTGGTAAAGATTGGTGAAGACGCACAATCTGCAAGTCTTTTGGCTACAGGGTCAGGGAGTGAGGGAATTATGTCCTAGTTAGAAAGACTCATAGCTATCATCCCTCAAATATTATGTGTGTTGTTTTGGTTTTGGTTTTTTTGTTTGTTTGGTTAGTTTTGGGGTTTTTTTGTTTGTTTGTTTGATTGGTTGATTTTTTGTTTTGTTTTGTTTTGTTTTGAGAGAGAGCATGTGCACAAGTTGGGGGAGGGTGGAGAGGCAGAGGGAGAGAGAGAATCTTAAGCAGGCTCCACACTGAGCCAATGTGGGGCTCCATCTCACTACCCTGAGATCATGACCCGAGCCAAAATCAAGAGTCAGACGCTTAATGAACTGAGCCACCGAGGCACCCCTGTGCTTTTTTTTGTATAGAGTCTATAAAATGCTTTTATTAAAAAATGACATAAAAATTTAGTAGAGTTATAGAGTAGCAGAACTTAAGGCACTTAATGATCATTTAGGCTGGTCCCCTCACTTTCACATGAAAAAACTGAAATCTGAAACAATGATAGCCCCATCATTTAGTAACTGAATTGGGACTTGAACTCAGCTCTCTCTTGCTTTGAGTCCAGTGTTCTCCATATTATCCCATACCTTCACCAACTTTTAGCTCTAGAATTCAAAATTAACAAAGTAATCATTTTTTTGGAAAACAGTCATTAAAATTCATTTGTTCTACATCCAGTTTATTTTTTTAAATCAATTAACTTTTGTGAACTTTCTTTTTTCCATTTGATGAAAGATCTCCAGAGTACCCAGATAATTTTTCTTTATGACAGAGTCACTCAACCTTTTTTAACCTTTCCCGCCTTTGGTAAATATAATATCTTATACTGTGCTCTCTCTCCCTCAGAGACTCTGCTGTGTACTCCTATTTGGGAATTACTGATCTAAGTAATAAAAATGAATTATATGATCTTTTTATAACTAATACTGATACTTAGTATTTTAAAGGACTATTAGTTAAAGGACACTGCCTCGAACATAGTTTGAGACACAGATTGGCTCATCAGATGCCAATTACTGGAAAAAAAATCCTCTGCAACTGTGCATATCTGCCAGTAAAGGACACACAGATAAATCAGGAGAAAGTGGAAACTTTGCTAGGTGAAGATAAATTTTTAAAGGTATGTGTCATTTACCCCATGGAGAGACGAATGATTCAGTGTAAGTAATTGATCATGTTATAGCAGAAGAGTTTGTCACCAAAGGCATCATCCTCATTCTTTAGCTTAATTTACAAAAGAAAAACTAGTATAATATTCAAGCACCAAGAGCTTATTTTATACAGATTAAATAATGTGCTTTAAAGTCCTTTGATTGAAATAAAAACATATAAATACAGAGTTAAAGAAATCTGGAGTTCAAAGGTTGCTAAGCAAGCATGCATCAAAGCTAAACCCTTCATTTTACTTATAAGAACATTGAAATCTAAGTGGTTAACTGGATTCTTACCTTGGAGTGAGGGTGAATCCGGCATTAGCCCTAGAAGGAAAATTTAAGCTTCTCAAAGACAGGTATAACCTAGTAATATCTTATTAAATTTTTCATTGACCTTTATGGGTCTTCTGCCATTTGGGTTACTTAATATAGGCAAAAAATTAGCACTAACTATGGATTTCTCCAAAAGTTCCAAAGATATGTATTTGCTTTATGCAATGCTTGGCACAATTTTGGGTGAGGATGAATACTTACTGATGTGTTAACAACTTAAAGAATCTTAAGCTGAATTTGCCGTTCAGGGCATGGTGCCTAAGTAGTGTATAATATTACAACAAAGCCAGCAACACTGTCAACATTACTTAGTTGTAGTTGTCTCAACTGTACATGTTAGTTTACCAGGCTAGGAGCTTGGAACCTGTGGTATATCGACCTTGCAGTGTAAGTTGATGGAGAACAAAGGATCTGAAAATTCTCTAAAATTACATGTTAAATGTGTGCATGTCTACATTTAACTGCATTGAGTATACAAAATTTACTTCCTGGGTCTCTGAACCAAAGTTTTAATAATGATTGATACCTGCAAATGATGATTTGACAATCAGGAAGAGGCGGTCCTGTGAATTACAAGTAGAATATGTGCCAATCTGTCCCTTTCATGCACCTCGAGTTCAGCACAAACTGAGTCAGTACCCATTATAAAAATCTCTTTGCTGTGTGATATGAAAAACACATGATGATGTTTATATGAACACATACACACATTATGCATATCTAATCTATTTAGGTGAGAAATAAATAGAACTTGCTTAATTTTTCATAAGACATTCCCAGTACAGTGAATAAATATATTTAGCATCATTTTAAATTTTCTTATGTCAAATCATCTTTTACCAATAGTGTAGTCAACTGTTGTGGATTTTTTTAGATTTTTCTTAAGAATAAAAAAGAAATCTAAGCATAATCTCTTGCTTAAGCCAGTAACTTAGTTATCTATATTTTTAAATCCTATAACAAAGAGCTGTCAAATATGTAAGGAAGTGAGAAATATATGTTCTTTCAGGTGGAATCAGCTTGAAAGTTTAAATGATTTGCTCACTGATGAACAGTGTTTGGAAAGTTATTTGGTAGAACACATTTGGGAGCTTGTATTTGTTCGTTATAAGGTTAAAATTGTATCTCCTGGAGTAGCTGGAAGTCATTCTGTCCACCTCCACCCTTTAAAGGCTCCCTTTTAAGCTTTATTAATAGGAATGTTTCTATCTTTATCTCAGATAAATTTAGTGATAGCAAACTCGCTGCTACATAAGGCAGCATATTCCACTTTTGAAAAAAATTAATGAAGAGTTCTTTGTCATTTTGTGCCACAATCTAATTTACATTAGTTTTTTTATTTTGATTTTGATTTTGGAAGCAGCATTTGATATTCTCATAAAAACTTACTGTACTAATCAAAATCTTCATAAAAATTATGTCAACTGAAGCAAAACTTTTGAAGTATTACATTCATGCAGAAAAGTTCACAAATCATTAGCGTACCGCTCATTGAATTTTTCCCAAAGTGAACTTAGCCATTTAACCACCAACTAGTCCAAAAAAATAGATTACCAGTGCTCCAGCCAGAAATCTGTCTCCTATCCATTCCAAATAGCTACTTCTCAGAGGTAACCATTATTGTGACTTCTCACACCACTGATTAGTTTTCTGGTTTTTGAGCTTAAGTTAAATGGAACCAAATTCTTTCATCACAGCTATTTAGTAAGGGATGGAATTAGTCCCCAAGCTAGTACTCTTCATCTACTCACCACTTTACAATAAATTCAATTCAATAAAATACACTGGGGAGAGAGCAGCACTTTATGAAAAGAGCACTTGAGTCAAGAAAATTCTATTTAAAATATGGTTCATGCATTGTCAGTCCTGTGACCTTGGGCAAGTATTTGACTTTTCTAAAGGATCATCATTTTCTTTATAGATGTGTAAACACAAATAATAAGGTAATGTTATGAATATTAAATGAGATATCTTTTTTTAAAGGTCAAGCACAGTGCCTAGCAAACAGCAGGTATTCTTGGGGCGCCTGGGTGGCACAGTGGTTGGGCATCTGCCTTCGGCTCAGGGCGTGATCCCGGCATTCTGGGATCGAGCCCCACATCGGGCTCCTCTGCTATGAGCCTGCTTCTTCCTCTCCCACTCTCCCTGCTTGTGTTCCCTCTCTCGCTGGCTGTCTCTATCTCTGTGGAATAAATAAATAAAATCTTTAAAAAAAAAAAACAGCAGGTATTCAGTTCACAGTAACATACACTGAAATGAAAAATAAGGTATTGCTTTAAACTTGTGTAAAATATTACATTTTTCAAGGCACAAATTCATTAGATATTATTGCTTTTGTAATAAATGCTTCTCTTTCTGCTTGTGTAACTTCCTTTTAAAGACAGTAACTTACAGTGTTCACTTTGCACTTAAATAACCACAAAAGAGAAAGAAGAGTTGTAATTGTTGTATCTTTTTCCATTGGAGAGGTCAACTTCCAATCTTTCTGTCTCCAACCGCCAAATCCCATCAGTCCATCTGAAAAACACTCACCCAAACCATACCAAAATAACCCAAAAGAACATAAGTTCCTAGAGGCCTAAAGGGTAAACAGGGGTGGGAAGGATCTGATACTATCCTTTCTACACTTTTGGAATTTAAACTTATTTTAATTTGGTAATTCCCTCAGAAAGGTTAAATATAAATTCTTTCACATCCCTAGCTCCCACAGAATGAGAATGTGATTGCTAGTCATGTTCTCTCATTAAAATAAAATTTCAATATCATAAAACAATTAGATGATCCCTGAGGTCCTTTTTAATTTTCTAATTCTGACTCTTATGCCCTATGAAGTTTATCGTAATGTGCTTAAACTTGTGTGTTGAATTGTGCCTGTTTGTTCATTGTGTGAGTAAATGCATGTGTTGGGACAGGCACTATCGATTGACTCTCCAAACTTCCATTTCATAAGGTTCACTTCAGTAAATATTTATTAATACTCTTACCCTGTGCCAGGGTGGATAAGAAGTACCCTTGCCATCAAGGGAACCACAGTTTATCACAGAAAGTGAAACTTAACTTCTCCATTGTGTATTAGACAATTTTTTTAGGATACAATAATTAGTGTTCATCGTTTTACTTCCTTAAAAGTTTATCAGTCTGTGACTTTCCTTTAATTTTAAAAATTTTGTTGATAGTTGTCCACACATTATTTAGGTAATTTGTGTACATCACATCTACACCTGGCTGAACCACACTAGACTGCTATAAGGAATGGCATTTCACTCTTAACAGGCAATCTGCATGCCCAAGAGACCATAAAGATATATTATTGTAGTTATCACCAAATTCAGATCAGACAGCATTATTGGGTCCTTTCATTACTTGCATACTATTGCAGGATTGGCTCAAAATTTCAGCTTCATTTTCTGTACTAGTTTTCATAGGATGAAGTAAATGAGAGCTAGCTATTGAAGGGCTGGAAATGAATTTATACAGTATCATGTCTCCCATTGCTCCAACAGTGCAGCCTTACCAGAAGATATTTGTATACTAGGACATATATAAGCTGGGAGGAATTCTAGAAAATCTGTAGACCCTCTGCTACATTTTATTGTAAAAGAAGTATGTCTACAAGAAGGGAATTTTCCTCCCTCCTCTTATTAGAGCCCTAGCAGCATAGGCAAAGCTAGCACTTGGTCAGCTGGCTCACAATTCAATGGTTTTCCCCCTCAAACTCTTTAAGTAGATCTTGTTTAATATTTAGAAGAAGTGCTTAAAATGTGTCTCTCTGCCACTCCTGAAGGTGTCCTGAACATAATAAGTAGCTGAACCCTTCTTTTCTAAATATTTTTATTGCATCCATTCTTAAGACTGGGATGGTCCATAAAATCTAACTCTGAGGATCAGTCAAGTCCCCTAAAAGGAAGTGGTATATATCCTCTTTATCCAAGCAATCACACTGGGATCTTATCACACTTCATAATGATGAGAAGTCCAGAGGTGATTCCTCAATTGATAAAGGAGTCCTACATCACTGAAATATCATTTCTCTGCTTATCCTCACTTGGAGGTGATTTCTCCACTGCCTAACTGGAGTCTAAAGAAGAGTGCTTTGTATCTTTCTGAATAACCTCTTTAAAAGAACTAAACAGGTTTTAATGTATTAAGAGTCACCATAGAACATCTCATATATATGAAGTTACTTATCATACTCATTTATTTAAGAAGCCCTAGGATAAATTTCCATCATGCATTATATAGACTTACTTGAAAAAACTTTAAAGAACAGTAGAGCACAAAAGAAGAGAGAGTTATGAATCCATGAACAAGTAGACTAACATTAGATCATTTTCAAGTATAGTTTCGCATAAAATGTAAAGATGTGAGGGAAATGATCCATTAAAAACCAGTATCAGAGAATTAGAACCATTAGAGGGGATGAGATAAATACACACTGTCACTACTTCCCCCTGGTTGCAAAAATTTTAATTTTAGGAATGGCCTATTTCCTTTCCCCAGGAGAGTAATCGGAATTTAAATCAGGGGAATGGGGGGTGGGAGGTGCCTCATAAGGGTTCCTATCCAGAACTTTCCCAGACATGGAGAGAGGGGTCGAAAATATGTGCTAGCCTGCCTGGAAGGTGATATTTTCTTTCACCCTTTAAACACTGAAAGTTATGGCCACTGTAGGAAAGAATTAGGATTAACCATCTTATATAATTATAGGTTAAGTCTTCTGAGCATAGGTGAAGTGAAAATAGAATATGAATAAAGTTCATCTGCCCAGTCTAAAATTCAGGAGTGGCATTAGCAATCTCTGTTTCCAAGGCTCAAATTACTACAATTATCATAGCATACATGGTCTGTGGCCTGACACTGCAAATTTCAAAAAGGAAACCAGAATATACAGAGTAATTTTCTTCTGCTCCATGTGTCCAGGTGTCACTCATTCACCCGCTACTGAAAGTTGGAGTTTGGAGGCCAGGTAGGTGAATTTACTTTCCACACCATCCCTATGAGCTTTTGTCTAAATTATCTGGCTATACAAAAGATCAGCTTGAAACTTATTGCTCACCTCTTATCTATTCAGTGGTTTGATGGAACAGCAAGGAATATCGTTAAAGACAATGAGGCATCAACTCCTTTAATTATTCTCTCTTAAGAATCTGCCATTTCAGACCATCTATTTCAGATGTGGAATCGTGACATTTTAACCTCTTCTTGATTAAAGGTTTCTATCTCCATCTCAAAGAATGCTTACTTATATGTGGTTTCTCACAAATGGCTTAACCTTTCCGCATCTCAGTTTCATCCCTTATAAAATAGAGATAATTACAGGGAGTTCTGTTTGCCCAGCATGTGGCAGGCCTGCTCCATGCATGGACTCCCCGTAAGGTCTTCATATGGAGTTAGAAACATGTCATAAGAACAAAGACAGAACCAAAAATAGAATTGGGACTAAAAGCAAGGCAGGGAGTCAGGCATGAGGAAGTTGAATGTTGGTGTTCGAGAGTCCTTTGGTCCTTTGGTATCCTTCTGCCTTTTACACGTTTCATTTACCTACCTAAACCATTATATAAACATCATGCATAATAAGCAAATAGAACTTTACAACTAGTATAAAACTCTCAAAATGTCTCATTAGGCTTACAAGTAATGTAGTACTTTTCTTTTTCTTCTTAACAGGTACAGAAACAAAGTTGGGAACTGGTACAATTTTAATTTTCAGTTATTTTTCTAAGGGAGATAAAAGATGTGGGATATTGATAGTTTAATGAATAAGTGAATTATTATCCCATGATTTCTCCGTTAAGAATAAAAACAGCCTGTATTTAGAGAAGGGTTTGAATAATTTTTTAAGAAATTTTAGTTTTGAATGACATTTATGCTTCCATTTTCTAATTATACAATTTTTGTTTTGTCCTTGGTAAGTGCAAAGTTGTAGGCAATTTTCTCCATCAATCATTGGTGATTATTGGTTTTAATCTATATTGGTAAATATTTTGGAAGTGTTTCTCACACAAAACAGATAATAAATAGTAAATCACCATAATTATGAGCACATCCTTGAAGCATTTCCTTGGTATTAGAACTATGTGGAGCTGTTACTAGTAACATGCTATCAAAATGTGATCCATAATCAGATATTAATTCAATATTATTGATAAACACTGTGGAACATTTGAATGACTTCAGGTTTTTTGACCACAGTATTCACTATTAACAAAATGTTGGCAGCCATAAAGTGTCCCTTTTATGACTTACCTCTAGTTGAATAGAAAACCTTAAAATTAATTTTAAAATACATGTGCTTAAACAAAAATATTTTCACATAGTATTATCTCATTGTCTTAGATTAAAAAAAAAAGCAGGACCCAGGCAAAATAAGAGACATTGATTCTATGTCAATGAATTATGACTTTCTCTTTCAATAAGTGGCTAAATGGAATGTTTTCATTCACTTTATGTGAAGGAGGTTGAAGTAGAAAGAAGTTCACTAAATTATTGATTTACCGATTATTTTTAATAGGCTTAGAAAATCAGATCCTGATAGAATTTTGACAGGAAGAAACTATTTGCCAATAAATAAATCCTAACATGAAGTTAATTTATTCTTTAGTGTGGTTGCTAAGACAAAACTCTAATATCTTTGAATTTCCTTCTAAATATAATAGTTCTTTGTGATATTAGACGTGTAGTTAATACAGTTCCATTTTGTAATATATATTCCGAGAAAAATGGATAAAACCTTCTATGTAAGTTGCAGCTCTTTGAAGATATACTACTACTTTCAGATTTTATCATGAGCATTTATTTATTCCAGTTTCATCATTCTTTCTTGACCAGCTAATCTTTTGTCTTTATTTCTTTCTTGTATCAAAGCTATTTGCAAATGTAATAATAGCATTAAGGTCTGCATGTATAAAGACATCACATAATGGGGGAAGTAGCTGATCATTTCTGCAGCCTTCTCCACTTAACCCCAAACAGACTCTCACTGACTAGAAGAATCTTAGTAAGAGTAGTGTTCTTAACTCTGATCAACAGAGAGCACAGGGTCTAGTCACAAACGGCTGCCTCCCCTGTATCTCCTTGAATGTGGCCAAGGGTTCAACTCCCCTTGACATGCACACATGATCCCAACTTTTTCCCTGAGATGGGGATAAGAGAAATAGATTTCCATGCACCTAAAAGTAAATAGCAAGATAAATATTGTTCAAAATTTTTAAAAGAGTAAAAACATTTATTTTGAAGTAGAGACCTCTAACTACTCTTAGAAACCTTATAGTAGTGTCAAATGCTTTTACTTTGTTTATTTTTCATCTTTTAAAAGATGTAGTTATTTGAGAGAGAGAGCACAAAAGGGGAGAGGCACTGGGAGAGGAAGAATGAGAGAATCTCAAGCCGACTCCATGCTGAGCACAGAGACTAACATGGGGCTTGATCATGACCTAAGCTGAAACCAAGAGTCAGATGCTTAACCAACTGTGCCACCCAGAGGCCCCCTTTTAAAATAATTTAAACTAAATAAAGATTAAAGGAAAACTCCATAATCTTTAAAACAGTGATCAATAAACTAACTTCTCCAGTGAGAATGGTAGGGCAACATCTTGGAGTTATTTCACACTGAACTGAATAAAAACCATCAAAAACAAGATTATCCCTGTTTCATTATCAAAGCAATTGATTTGACCTAATGTAACTCAGGATACTTGATAGTAATTATTTCACACTTACACTTGTATTTAATCACAACTATTGATAGTTACTGGTTGTCTTTCCCACATTAAAATAGTGTTCCTGACCTATTATCAATACACGTAGAATATAGGAGTTATTTTTTAGCTACCAATAATAGCTTTGACCTCATTTTAAAAACCCTCACTTCATTTATCCTTAACAAGGGCCTACATGAATGACTACAATTCAAGGCAAAATCTCTGGCTGGAAACTCAAGAGCCAGAATAGCAAAGATGTTTGGTTCTCATACCAAGCATAACTGGCAGATAGTAGCTCCCTGGAGCACTGTGTTGAGAAAAATTGTAAGTCCAAGTTCAACTCAGCAGGAAAAATGTTATGGTAGAATCTTGAATGAGAGCAAGAAGCAGGGAGTAAGCTCTGAATAGGTGCTGGTTTCTATGGATTTCATTAATATTTATTCAGCACCTACTATGTATAGGACTCTAAACATTGCTGCAAGAGATACAGAGATAAACCAGTTACTGCCCTTGACTTCAGGAAGGCAGGAGGGTGAGGGAGGAAAAAGAGGTAAACCAAACCAAATGCACTGAACGATAAATATTACATATGAAGGGCACAAAGTTCTAATCAGGAGTTTAGGTGACGGAATTTCGGTTCAAAGGATTATTTTAAGATTCATGGAGGAAATGGTAAAAGATTCCACAAATATTGTTTTGAGGTGAAGAATGAGTCTTATACCATTTCCTAAACACATGAAAACCCTGCAAATTTACCAAATTAATCCAAATATTAAAATCGAAATTTGGCAAGTAATGGAAACTTGCCCAAATTTCTATTAACTATTCTATGATAGTCTAGATTTGATTTTTCATTTTTTGTTTTTGATTCCACAACGAGACTGTATAGTATGTTTTCTTTACTTCCCCCTCTAAACTGCTAGACTTCCAACAGACGACCAAGGGTTAAGGATTTAATTGATATTTTGAATCTGTCAAGAACCACTCACTTGGACTCTTGAGCCTCTTGGTCCTATTTCGAGAGTAGCCTGCCCCATATAAGCCATAATACAGTTTGTAAATTGTCCAACTTAGCTGTTCAGCTGCCGTATTCTAAAGTTTAAAAATATGTAACTGGGTCAGTTCTAAAATTAATTCAGCCTAACTTTGCCTGAAAACACTAAGAATATTACCCATCACGAGGGCCAAAATATCACCCCCAAGCAGACAGAAACAATCCCTAGAGAACAAGTGCCCAGGATGATGGCTCTGTGACATGCTCACTCTACTGCCACGTCTGCAGCCCTTGATTATAACCCAGCGTGCTCTGATCCCGCTCGTCAGACAGGAGAGGTATTGGTTTTAGCTGATACACAAATGAAAGTAGGTTGATCAAATGAAACTGTTAAATGTTAACAATCATAACTAACATTTATTGAGCACATACAATTTACATACATTTAATCTTCTAATAATTAAAAAAAAGAGGCATTATTATTATGCCTACTTTACAGATTTAGAAACTGGGTCTGGATTAGAGGTGTAGCTGGAAGTCGAACACAAGTCTCAAAAGTCTGTGCCTTTTCTCACCACATTATACTACACTGTGCATATATTACTTTCCTTTGTTATCTACTCATCATTTATTAAGCACTACTGTCAGTCACCATGCTAGGGATTCAGAATATAATGACAAGGTCCCTATTTTCAGATAACTGAGACAGTGATGGAGACTGCTGTGGACAGAATTATGTCCCCTCCAAATTTATATGTTGAAGACCTAACCATCAATGTGACTGTATTTGGAGATAGGGTCTTTAAGGAGGCAGTTAAGATTAAATGACGTCATAAGAGTGGCCCTAATCCAGTAGGATTGGTATCCTTATAGGAAGAGCAAGGGGCACCAGGAGTGTGCATGCACAGAAAAAAGGTCATGTGAAAATACAGTAAGAAACAGCCATCTAAAAAGCAAAAAGAGTGGTCTCAGTAGAAACCAACCCTGCTGATACCTTGATCTTGGACTTCCAGCCTCCATAACAGTGCAAAAATAAATTTCTATTGTCTAAACCACCCAGTCTATAATAGTCTTTTAGGGCAGCCCTAGCAGGCTAATACAGAGAGAGATACATATATCATTTTCTGTAAAAGAATATGAAAAGAACTAATAGATGCACAAATATATGGGAAGAATACATTTTAACTTATTTTAATAAAAATATGAAGATGGGTTACAAAATTTAATTCCTAGAAAATATACCATTTCTTTATTTTTATCTATAGCTAATCTGGTCTTCAAGAGGCCCCATCTGTAGTTTCTTGGGAGAAGCATTAACTAATTGTCCAATGCATTTTAAAACTTAAACCAATATGACAATAGAAATAATATGTTTGGGGGGGCACCTGGGTGGCTCAGTTGTTAAGCGTCTGCCTTTGGCTCAGGTCCTGATCCCAGGGTCCTGGGATCGAGCCCCACATCAGGCTCCCTGCCTGCTTCTCCCTCTCCCTCTGCTTGCTGCTCCCCCTACTTGTGCTCACTCTCTCTCTCTGTCAAATAAATAAAATCTTTTAAAAAAAGAAAAAAAGAAATAACCTGTTTGGATAATATGCAGCAACTCTGGGAAATTTTTAGTCTCTCTGATTTCTTACTCTTTGTACCACCTCCCAGGTTCTTCTCCAACATGACATCTGGGTGTGGGGGAAGGGTGACAGGGGTGGGGCAGCCTTTGATGGGGTTGTCTGGCTCCACCAGCTCCCAGTGATGCTCCTTAATTGCCTAGTTTCTGAGTGCTCTGTGGTCCTCCCATGTTGAAATCTGAGCAAGAAAGTGGTGAGCCATTCTTTTGGTTTCTCCAATGTGCAGATTGCTGCCCTAGCAGGTTCAGCCTCACTTTTGCTCATATTGCTGCTATAAACACTAAGCTGAGTATCCCATTCAGTACCAGCCTAGGTGGTCCACTCACAGAAATACATCACACTGCCAAGTCTTGGCAAGTTGCCAGTCAGACTCTTAGCTACCCAGGGGGCCTATAATACACAGGAAAGGGTAGGAGTGAATTGGAAAAATAAAATTTCAGGCTGTGCCTTCAAAATTACTCTGTTATAACTGAGCCCCAGCCAGGATGGTACAAGAAAAAGTATGAGAGCCTTTCCACCCAGAGTCTCAATCGGGCAAGGGCTTACTCTTTGCAGTGATATCTTTACTCATAGAAGGGATATATCTGTTCGTCATATTCTCCCATTCTCTCTTGTCACATTTCTCTAGGATTAGAAAGGGACAGGTTTTTTCCTCCATCTTCTTCTTGTCTAGTAAACTTCCATAAAAACCTATGAACTAGGTCCCTAAGTCTGTGTTAATGATAGACATAATGGAATTGGAAACTTCAATCCTTAATCACTGAAATCCAGACTATTGCCTTGCTATACATTCTACTCTTGAATACTAATTACCACTTTTGTTTTTTTCTTTTCATTCCTTTTAGAAGAATTCTTAACCTACATCAAAGCAGAAAGATCTCTTCAATGGACTAGACCTCACAAAGGCAAAAGAGTAAGCCATAATAATAATATTCAACATATAGATCTCATTACACATTTGTCATGTAGCTAACGGTGAATGATTGATTCTGACTTAAAAATTATGCTTCCCAGAAGAGATAACATTTGAGCTGAATCTATAAGGAAAAAAGGAATATTCATTAAAATATTTTTAGTAGTGGCTCAGTTTAAAAATGCATAGCCAGTGGTTCTTTTCTGAAGTAGGCATATTTTTGTAAAACCAGAGAATGCACAGCAACAACAACAAGATAACTTGAGAATTATGAGTACCCAATAAATATCAAAAAAACCAAACTCTTCCATTAGTTCACACATACTATAAAGCACCTATGACATGCTAGGAATTGTACCAGGTGTTAACAAAAATGAAAAGATGCACTCCCTACTATCAAGCAACAAGTAAGCATATTATTAAAATGTTTAGCTTGCAGTAGGGCATATACATCTTAGAAGAAAAGAAGAGCTATAACCACTAAGTAGTGTAAAAATAATTTTCCAAATGATGGAAGTCAAAAATTTCATTGTAAAATCAGGAATAATCCTCATACTAGTGTCCCGCCTATCCAGCTGTGTAGAGGGTCCTAGTGGTAGCATAGATGACACCTTCCTTGCATTTCATAAGAAGAAAGATGTTAAAAGATTATGACCAAATATGTGTACAGGAAAGCTTATTGAGAGATATAGAGAGATAGAGCAATATAGATAGTACTCTCACACCCCTGAGATTATAGGTAGAAGAGGATATTTTGGCACAAATGATTATTATTGAAATTATGCTTTCAATGATCACTAAGACTTAATTGAATGTTCAATAGGAATTTTGAAGTTTATAAGAAAGAAGTTACATACTAATTAGTCTTTAATTTCATAGCACTCTAGGAAAAGTATACAAAATACAATTCTGAAAACATAATGTATAATCATTCTCCATTCATACAGTTAGGAGTCTCCTTTCTTTCTCTTAACCCATGATCTAATTTTTATGTAAAAGTCATGTCACTGAATACAAAATAATATGATATAAGTGGAAGTGAGGCGGGTAGTAAAACCACCTTACCTAGTAAGCATGTTATGACTAAATACATATATTGTCTTTGATTATCTGGTTAGTAAAGTATTAAAATTATCATCTGTAAGTATTTTTAAACTGAGGACATTTTATAAGTTCTAATATTACTGCAAATGGTGAGCACAAGATCGAGTTTCAGAAACACATACGCTTTACTTCTGTTCTATTGACCCTATAATTTTAAGGCAAAATTACTTATCATATATACAGTCCAACAGTAAGTAAAAGTAGAACTTTGTCTTAAAACATACTGAATTTGTATCCAGCAAATTCTTGAATATCCTTAATGAAAGTGGAGTCTAGAAATGTATACATTAGACATACAATGATGGCTTCAAAATTCTACATATGTGGGGCTTTAGGACAGAAATCTAGTTAAGCCAGAGGTCTTATGTTGAAGATACATTTACAGAGAAAATACACTGCTTTCTATTTTATTGACTACACAGAGCAAATACACTGTTCTGCATTTTATTGACTATCTTATAGATAAAATACTAATATTTTATGAAATTTTATTTAGCTTTTATGTAAATGTAAGAAAGTATACATTTTCACAGGAAAAAATTACCATTCTTTTTATTTAAGATAGAATTTAAAATATGGGGGCGCCTGGGTGGCACAGCGGTTAAGCGTCTGCCTTGGGCTCAGGGCGTGATCCCGGCGTTGTGGGATCGAGCCCCACATCAGGCTCATCCGCTATGAGCCTGCTTCTTCCTCTCCCACTCCCCCTGCTTGTGTTCCCTCTCTCGCTGGCTGTCTCTATCTCTGTCTAATAAATAAATAAAATCTTTTTAAAAAAGAATTTAAAATATGGTTGAGAATTAACATGTTTTCCCTCCCCAAGCCATTCAGTGGCACTGCCATTGTAGATACATAAAATCATATGTTGATAACTCCCATATCTTTCTAATGCTAACTCTCTTCTAAACTCGAGAGTTATATATTTGCCTTCAGTCTCAAAAGCATATTAACCTCACTATGTCCAAATCTGTTATATTTATAACTTACTGCACTCTCCTCAAACATTTTTCTCTCTCAGATTTTCTATTCTAGTTGATAGCACCAGCAGCCAGCCAGGAATCAAACTGGGTTCATTCTTAATTCTTTTCTTGGCCTCATCACCAATTATTAATTCCTTCTGTATCCCATGTGGAGGCATCAGCATCCATTCAATGATTCAGGCCAGGAATGTGCAGTAGGCTCATGTCCAATACCCCATCTATCTAGCTGAAGAGAAAATGATAGTAGCAATATAGATAGTACTCTCACACCCCTGATGCAATCAATTACTAGGGCCAGTAGATGTTACCATCTGAAAAGTGTCTTGAATTTAGGCTTTCAGGTGGTAGAGAGGTAAATCAAGCTGAGCTATGTGTGAACGTGTGTACTTAGAAAATTAAAGTATTCAGGTTCACCCAACTTGAATAATTTCATAGCAGAACAGCATGCAAAGGGCAGAACTGGAATGCTGTCCATGTAACCCAAATGGAAATACAGAGGGACATAAGGGTCCTGGGAGTGAATTACAAGGCAAAAACTCAGTCCCTAAAATTAGGTATAACACCTGAATGAATCAAGAATAGACAACAACAATGTGAGACTCTGTGCTGCAAGACTAGGATCTTATAAATTTCCCCTGACTAGGGACAAGATTAGTTAAAGGATCAGAGGCAGAACTGAACAAATATTTATGCATATATACATATATAAAACATAAATGCATTCATATATACATACATAAAAAATTCACAATATACAACAACACACAAAATTGCAGAAGCAACCAGTTATTAATCTTCTTCAATGCATAAGCTCCAAAGGTCAAATTTTTAGGTTCTAATTTCTAGGTTCCATTTACCTTCTCTACCATATGATGTTGGAAGAGTAAACTATGTACTCTGAGCCTCATCTGTAAAATAAAGATTATAATATCATCTATCCCATAAGATTGTTGAAAGGTTTAAATAACTTCAGGGGCATTAATAAATAACAAATTTTATTATTACCATTATTATGCATCAAAACATGATGCAATGATGGCAATCTTTGGTAATCTTTACCTAGAACTAATTTCCTTTAGGATAACAGTCTACTCTGTTTTTTCTCTCATCACTATACAGATAACACCCAAATCTGCATTTCAAATCCAAACAGCTCACCTGTGCCTTACTTATCTTTACTATTTATTTGACTGTTTCCACTTGAATGGACTTTCGTGCATTTTACAGATCTGAAACTTAATACATCATCTTCTCTTAGTTGCTGTACACAGCCATAACCTCGGCAATACCTGAGAGCCTGGGCTAAAGAGACTCCAAAGAGATGAAGGACGTTGGCCTCCCCATTATGGTAAGTTAACCCTAGTCTTCTTAACTAGATTGTAAACTCCTTAAACACTTAGGATGATTCTTCTTTTTACTATTGTGAGGCAGGGCACCCTCTGAGAGATGATATTTATGTGTTTGGGTGGGGGAAAGGGACGATGGTTTTCTCACTGTCCAAACTGAGAGCTTTGCCACAGAATGCCCTTTGTTTCCTTGAACAAGTCCTCCTACCGCGACTTTCCATCAAAAGACAAATCACCATGGAGTACCTGAGGGCAATCTTCCTTGGTAAACCAAGCAAAAAACCCACTATCTAGAGAAAAATATTTGAGAGTTTTAGAAGGAAACACTTCCTTGCTCTGAGGGGTTTGTACCCAGGTAGGTATCAGATTCTGGAACTAACCCTAACTCGGCATTCCTAAGATCAGCCAGCACGCTGGACATGCCAACAAAGCTGGAAATAGAGTTCCAAACCTCCTGGAAGAGAGTGAGATTGTCTTCCCTTTAAGATGCTGAGCCCAAGATCTGGAGCAGCTAGTATCCTTGCTCAGCCAGAAGAGAGCCAGGCATGAGGGCAGCACTATGTGGCAACAAGAAGCAATTCTAGAGTCCTAGGTAGCACCTCCACCTCATGCATATATAAGTGTGAGCATCTAGTGCCCAGCACGGGTACTCGGGGAGGAGGGATAGGACTAGCTGTAGAGAGAAGTAGGAGTTGGTTAGGAAAATATTTACCGTAAGGCAGATGATAGTGAAGACCTCATCTAAAGCGAGGGTGATGGGGCTGATCACAAAGCTGGCAGTAGAGCCTGATTCTGCCAGAAGAGTAAGGGATCTGGAAATCAAGAATTTGGCTAGCAAGATAGTAGTACAGCTACAGAAGAATCAATCTCCAAGATGGAGAAATCGAGTCAAATGGTGAACAGAGGGAGATGAAGATGTGGGCTGAGAAGAGAAGAGATTTCTAGAAGATAGCCTATGGAGAACAATACTTTGAGTGAAGCGCGGAAGGCCCAAGTGACAAAGTGAGGCAAGACTGACATTAAACAAAACTATTAAGGAAACAATGCCAGTGTTTCATCTTTCCTTTTGGAATGCCTCTTTCCTTTTATCCCCATGAGCTTGTCTAGTACCTTTGATTGTTTCCTCTGTTTGAAGGATCTTCTGCCCAGATATCTGATGGCTCATTTCCCAGGTTCCTCAGCCTTCACTGTAAAATAGCCCTCTTATCAAAAATTGCAACTGCCTCCCTGGGAAATGCGCATGCACACACGCGCACACACATCTTATTGTCTCTCCCTGTCTCCTGAGCACATATCAATATTTAACATATTGCACATTCTTTTCATTTTTCACTGTTTATTGTCTGTGTTTCCCATTAGAATTTAAGGTCCCTGAGGACAGGGATTTTTGTCTGTTTAATTAACCCTCTAGCCCCAGTACCAAGAACAGTGCCTGTTGCATTATTATATGGGCTCAATAAATATTTGTTGAATGAATAATCAGTATCTAGATGGGTCTTTTGTTGTCACAATGGCTGGCCTCCTTCACTGGGGATTTGCATGCTCTCAAGCCACCACCAGGGAATTTGCCAGTAACCACTGTCTTAAATGATTCTTGAATCACTTCCCCACTTTGTTGAAAATTATCTGTCCCATTTTCCATTTTCTTGGAATTTTTCCAGATAATTGGGAATTATTTTTGAGAAGATTATCTAAGTGAATGTAGATGGTTAAAATTAATGTATGACGCATTCCATGTACTCTTTTCCATTGTGGGGTTCCTCAGTGACTCCTCCCAGAGAGCCAACAATATGAAAATTTCAGGAAATGTGACAGCCCTTTGGGAGAAGATTTGAGGGCATGAGAGTATTAACCATCCCATATAGAAAGCTGACTTTGCCTTCTATGTGTATGTTCAGCCCTGGATCTTCCAGTGTAATTACGTGTCATAAAAATGAAACTTAGTAAATTCCATAGCTATTGACTAAAATGGGTAACTCATTTAAGGAATACCTTTTTAGCACAGAATGGGCTTTTTAGCCAAGACATTTTTACTTGAGTACAATTTAAACCAATTTCCTTTTGTTTAGTCCACAAGGAAGAGTGAATAGCTAGTTCTTGTTATTTATCTTTCTCACAGTAATATTGTGAAGGTTTAATAAAGGACAATACAAAACTTTTGCAAGTATAAACTGCAGAGAAATCATGATGGCTTTATTCTTAAATGGTTCCATGTCACCTTGCTATTTCATGCTTGTCATTCACTAATTAAATGTCAGTTCCCAATAGCTACATGGGGAAAAGTGTTATTTGACATAATCTAAAATAGAATCTAAGTATACCCAATTGTGCTTAGATACAGATACTCTTTGTCCTCCCATTCCTCACCTTCAGCCAGTCTCTCTGTTCTCCTTCATCGTTCTTCCCTTTCCTCTACTGCACACCTGCCATTTCCCACCGCATTTCTCACCATCCCATTGAATAAGTGGATGCTCACCAGCCTCCATCTGTTATTATTTAATATTAACCAGTTCCATATCTACTGTCCTAGTGTTGTACAGATTTCCTGCTGCTTTTGTGTTTTGGCTTTTATTTTGTTTTCATATCAGGGACTGTGTAACTGAGGATGCATCGGCTGGAACTAAGACCCAGTGTTAAATAAACTCACTGTGACTGAAGTGTACAGTGAAGAGAATGTGAGAGCTAAAGATTGGCAGAAAGAGGCAGCCACAGTCTGATGTACCCGTGGCAGGATTACACTCCTCCACCACGGAAACAAATGTGTGACTTGCCAATGGAAAGACGGCGTTTTGCAGATAAGATTGTTCTTAGAATGGGGAACTTGGGTATTAACCAGCTTCTGTAGTCCCTCATTTTATCTCCAACACCATTAAAACCATGAGCAGTATTGTGAGAAAATATAGCTGTCTCTTGAGAAAGAGTCCATCAAATAAAAGAAGGAAATCTATCATAAATGACATTTGGTTGATACTCTCCACAACATCACTATAAGGCAGGAAACTAAGTTATAGAGAATTCAAATGGCCTGCCTGGCTTCACAAAGAGAGTGGTAGTCAGAAATCAAATCCAGCTCTTTGAAATCCGTACCCAGGGATCTTTCTGTTTTGTTATATTATATCCAAGTCTGTATATTTTCTGACCTGTATGCCAGTAAAAAGAAAAAGAAAAAAAATTACATTGAAGTTCATTCCTTCCTATTTGAATGAATATTTGCCTGGTATTTTATTATAGTATAAAGTGTACAATACAGGTCATCTATGTTTCAGGTAAATTTCTACTGAGATAAAAACCATCACAAAGAAGAATCTTGACTAACTAAGCTTTTTCCTTAATACATCAAACAGCCACGTTGGTCTGATTATATTCAATTTTGCACGTTTAAATGCTTTCTCCAGTGCAACTTTTCTCAGTTGCCACAGAGAACGAGTATCACGCACACACATATTGGATATAGGAACAGACGCAGACATGAACTGCAAGTACATTCCTTCTACTCCTTGTGTTCTAAAAATCAAGTGTCAACTTACCATTGTTGTGTCTCAATAATTCCTCTTCAGACCTGTCAAACACCTCAAGGAAGCTCATCTAGATTCCCAAGTTTTCACAAAAGCATAATCCAATAAAGAATCCTAACACCTCTGATTAATGCAAAGTGGAGAACTAGTTGTGATGTCTCTTCTCTCTTACCATTTTCAAAATATGTGTTGCATTCCAGGCGACTTCAAAGGGTCTGTATGCCAGCTCCATTTATCCTCTAAATTCTGCACAATATGCCCTCAAAGGGAACAGAATTTTAACTATTTGTATATTTCAAAGCATTTTTTCTACATACAAAGCAACCACAAGTATTTTTAAAGAAAAGGTTGAATTCTAAAAATAGTAGTAAATGTGTCAGATGATTCTTGTTTGGTCTTTCAAGACATCTTACTAGTTTTGCTTATAAAGATAATTTTATGCCTGATTACAGATTTTTTTTTTTTTGCTTTCAATAGGGTTATTTTAGGGATATTGTGTATGCCCAATATGCACTGCCTCTTCCTAACAACATCGTTATTACTTTTGGAAAATTACATCTTCCTCATTTTCTGTAATCTCGATGGTCCATGAAATCCTGGGGCCCTCCCACTAGAAGCCTCAAGGGAAGATACTTTCTTACATTGCGTCCATACAACAAGAAGGAAGGTGTATGACCTAAATTTGGCTGAACTAAAAAGCTGTAATCTTCGACAAGTGAAGGGAAAAAAAAAAAGGAAGAAAGAACAATTGGAATTCCATTCCTCCCAGAGTGGTCTCTACAAGTCTGTTCTTCTTTGTAATTGAGGTAAAATCAACCATTAACCATTTTAAAGTGTACAACTCACTGGCTTTTAGTACTTTCACAATGTTGTACTATCACCCCTATTGTGTTCCAAGATATATTAATCACACTGACAGCATTAGGCATCCCCATACCCATTTAAGCAGTTACTTCCTACTCTCCCCTTTCCTCAGCCCCTGGCCACCACTCATCTGCTTTCTGCCTCAATGGATTTACATATGATGGATATTTCACATGAATGAAATCATGCAATAATGTGGCCTTTTGTGTGTGGCTTCTTGCACTTGGCATAATGTTTTCAAGCTCTGTCCCTATTGTACCCTTGATCAGTGCCAACCAGACTGTTCTTACCCTCAGCCCTCTCCCAGCTTTCTGTTTCTGTTTCTCTGCTCCTGCCTGGGATTCTGCACCTGCCATGCCCAGTCCTCCAATCACCCCAGCTACTCTGTTAGTGCCCTTCTTCCCAGTCTTTTACATTTCCTTTTTCCCTGTAGTGAAATTGAGCTAGTTATTGATATTAGTTTCTTTCTTTTCTTTCTTTCTTTTCTTTTTTTTTTTTTTTTTTAGGAGAGAGCACAAGGGGAGGAGCAGAGGAGAGGGAGAGAGAATCTGAAGCAGGCTCCACACTCAGTGTGGAAACAGAGCCCACACTGGTGGGGGGGGGGATTGATCTCTTGACCCTGAGATCAGGACCTCAGCTGAAACCAAAAGTCAGACACTTAACCAACACTGAGCTACCCAGGCGCCCCCATTGAGTCCCATTTCTTACAGTGGATGATGTTCTAACTGGATACAAAAGTTCAAAGTTTGCTTTCCATTTTCTACTCTTTTCTTATGCCAAATAAATATATGAAAATGGTAGAGATCCATTTACCTTCTTTCTCTTTTATTACCACTGTTAGGGAGTATTGTCTTCACGCAAAGGCATTGCAAGCAGAAGAAACAGATCTGAGCGTCTTGATGATTCATTCTCTCCCTTTTTAAAAAAAATTTATTTAAATTCAATTTAATTAACCTATATTCTGTTATTAGTTTCAGAGAGAGAATTTAGTGACTCATCAGTTGCATAAAATACCCAGTGCCCATTACTTCAAGTGCTTCTTTAATGCCCATCACCCAGTTACCCCATCCCCCCCAACCCCCTCCCCTCCAGCAACCTTCAGTTTGTTCCCTATAGTTAAGAGTCTCATACGGTTTGCCTCCCTCTCTGTTTTTGTCTTTTTTTTTTCTCCCCTTCCCAATGTTCATCTGTCCCTCCCTTTTGATAATTTAGCAAGAAATTAGCTCAGTGAGAAGACCAGAGGCTGAGATCCAGAGGCTCTTCCTTTCCTGAGGCCTATTCCTCCAGCAGGGAATTTACATTTGAATAGAACACATTCCATCCCTAAAGCCCCTTCAGCGGGGTGCATGCAGCCACGTGAGGCCCAATCCAAAACCCACCTCTGTTGGTGTTGTGAGAATTTGGAAGATCATAGGCACTCCGCTCCTTTTTTGCTTGCAACTTTTTCTCTTAATAAAATTTATTTTATAGCTATACCATGTGATCCTAGTGATATGTGTGTCCATAGCCTGTTTGCATAACAAAGCCAATCCAATAAATAGGATGAGAGGCCCAAATATGAACAAGACAAAAGTCCTTATTCTTAAACAACTCAAGTTTAGTAGAGAAAACACCATGTACACAAACTATTATAAGATGAACGATGATGTTTGAATCCTATAACATTCACAATCATTGAGCATCCAGATTTTGCTTCAACACTTGAGGCTGATACTGAAGTTGCTGCAACCTATTCCCCTATAATGTACCTATGCTCGTCTGTGTTCTTCCCTTTAGAGCTTCAGAGAGTAAGCCCATCCTTCTTCCAGCTGACCACCCTTCAAATATCTGAAGATGGTTGTCATATCGGCATCCACTTTCAACATCTGTAATAACTTCAGTTGCCTTCAGCTATAAAGCACCATGGAAACATAGGAGGGAAAGACGTCTTTCAGGTGGGGGCCTGAGGGATATTAACTGAATGAATAGCATTTGACTTCAAGTTGAAAAACATTTCTATAAATGAAGGCAAAAGGAGGGTTATTGCAGGTGGAGTGAGCAGAGAAAGCAAAGTTTATATTTGAAAAAGTGAAGATGAGATCCTAAACACGTCCCTAGTTCAGCAGAGGGATCTGAGGAAGAACAGCGAGACCATGTCCATTAAGAGCACAAACTCAAGTTTGTAGTACAGATCATTAGAAACCTTGAAACAGTTTCAAACGGAAGAATGACATGCTACAAGATAAGCTTAGGTGGTTTTGTTGCTATAGCATAACCCAGCAAATCATCATCATCATCATCATCACAAATATAAAAGTAAATAAGTAATTGCAGAAAACTGTGACATAGGGGCGCCTGGGTAGTGCAGTCGTTAAGTGTCTGCCTTCGGCTCAGGGCATGATCCTGGCGTTCTGGGATCGAGTCCCACATCAGGCTCCTCCCCTGGAAGCCTGCTTCTTCCTCTCCCGCTCCCCCTGCTTGTGTTCCCTCTCTCGCTGGCTGTCTCTCTGTCACTTAAATAAATAAAATCTTTNGCTCCTCCCCTGGGAGCCTGCTTCTTCCTCTCCCGCTCCCCCTGCTTGTGTTCCCTCTCTCGCTGGCTGTCTGTCACTTAAATAAATAAAATCTTTANAAAATCTTAAAAAAAAAAAAAAAGAAAGAAAAGAAAACTGTGATATAGATGGATAAAGAAGAGGGACAACCAACTCTATCTGGGAGGAGAGGGGTAATTGGGGAGACTGGAACAGGCAATGATGCCATACCAGAACGTGGAATCAAAAACAGAAATGGGCTGAGCAAAGAAAGGGCTCCCACGGAAATTGGACACTTTGTGTTAGACCAACGTCCTAATAAGTGACAGAAAAAGGGCTGTTCACGAAAAGGAAGATAGTGAAGTATGTTGGGAAGTTAGGGTGCCTTGGTGGTGACATGCACTCAAAGCTTGGAAGGCTGATCCTAACTGTTCCAGAAAGACTCAGCCTGCCTTAGCCACTCCCAGAAGTTCTGACCTCCTTTTTTTCCTATAGCATCTATCATCTTCTAATTTGCTGGGAAAGTTACTTACATATTATATTTATAATTTCCTATCTCTCTCGCATCACCAGAACATAATCTCCATGAGGGCAGAGATCTTTCCCTGTTCTGTTCATGGGTATGTTCCAAGCACTAGGAACAGTGACTAGACATAGTAGGTGCTCAATAAGTATTTGTTGAGTGAATGATTCCAAGGTCATTTAAAAGTCTCCAAAGTCATAGTAAGGAGTTTAGGTTTTAACCCTGATGAATATTGGGAGCCATGGACAATACTAAGCAAAGGAGTAATTTTGCAGCTCAGAAATATTACTATAAGCAGCAATATGGATCAAGGATTAGAAGGAGGAAAGCAACAAACTCTGTCTTACTGCTTCTTATGTGAAATCTGAAATAGGCATGCTGTAAAATGTGAAAAAGCAAGAGTCTAGGTGCTTATTGAATTTCAAAGCATCCTGAGAGGAACAGAGGTAGAAGCTGAGTGGGGCTTAGGAACAATTGGGCAAGTTTAGGGTGGAATAAAAGGGTGAGAAAGCCAGGGAAATATGAGATTTTCAAAGAAAGAAGGCACAGGCACCTGGGTGGCTCAGTTGGTTAAGTGACTGCCTTCTACTCAGGTCATGATCCCAGGGCCCTGGGATCGAGTCCCATATCTCGGGCTCCACCTGCTCTGCAGGGAGCCTGCTTCTCTCTCTCCTTCTCCCTCTTCCTCTGCCTGCCCCCCCCCCCCCTTGCTTGTTTTCTCTCTCTCTCTCTCTCTCTCTCTCTCTCTCTCTGTGTCAAATAAATAAATAAAATCTTTAAAAAGAAAGAAAGAAAGAAGAGAAAAAGAAAGAATGAGAAAGAAAGAAAGAAAGAAAGAAAGAAAGAAAGAAAGAAAGAAAGAAAGAAAAGAAAAAGAAAAAAGGAGGCGCAAAGTAGGGTGGTGATAAGACTATGGGGGCAAACAGAGTATATAAGTCACTTGCAGGTTTAACAGTGGTCAAAAAGACAAGGTTGAGAGAAATGATGGAATTAATTCCTCAAGGTTAAAAAATGAATTAAACTCCTGTACCTCTCATATCTCTTTCTCTCTTGCTTTCACTCTCTCTCTCCCTCTCTGTCTCCACTCTGTTTCTCTCTCTCTCTCTGTCTCTCGCGCTCTCTCTCTCCTGGTCGTCGCATGTCTTGTCCTGAAGTGTTACAAACTCCAAAACCAAATACCACCTAAATATAAAGATTTGTAGTAGTTGTTTCTTTATTTCTCCAAGAAATTTTTGTACAACGCTGCAGGTCATTTTGTAGATAATATCTTAATCACTAAATAGTACCTTCAAGACATAGGAATAATTTATTAAATATTCCTTTATGTTTAATCAACAGTTATTATAAACTTTCACAGATTATTTTCTTTCTTGTGGCTTTTTTTAACTATGAAAAACAAATGTGTATTTTTCTACACGTTTACCTAGGTGCAGAATACAGAAATTGAAACCATGGTTTTCATTGGTTCTACATGTCTATGAAGGATTTAATCCTTTTGTGATGTATCCATCTATAATCCTTTTGTCATTAATCATGAGATTTTAATGGCAAATTCTGAAGTGCTTTTTCCAAGATAAAAAAAAATGTGAAAGACTAATGTTATAAATTGTTTATCTTCAGGGGTGCCTGGGTGGCTCAATCGGTTAAGCATCTGACTCAATTTTAGCTCAGGTCATGATCTTGGGNTAAACTTTCACAGATTATTTTCTTTCTTGTGGCTTTTTTTAACTATGAAAAACAAATGTGTATTTTTCTACACGTTTACCTAGGTGCAGAATACAGAAATTGAAACCATGGTTTTCATTGGTTCTACATGTCTATGAAGGATTTAATCCTTTTGTGATGTATCCATCTATAATCCTTTTGTCATTAATCATGAGATTTTAATGGCAAATTCTGAAGTGCTTTTTCCAAGATAAAAAAAAATGTGAAAGACTAATGTTATAAATTGTTTATCTTCAGGGGTGCCTGGGTGGCTCAATCGGTTAAGCATCTGACTCAATTTTAGCTCAGGTCATGATCTTGGGGTCCTGGGATTGAGCCCCGTGTTGGGCATCGCTTTCAGTGGGGAGCCTGCTTCTCCCTCTGCCCTTCCCTCCACTTGTGCTCTCTCTTTCTCTCTCAAATAAATAAATAAAATCTTAAAAAAAAAAAAACCCTGCTTATTTTCATACTTACTGTATTGTAATTTTTTAGCTCCAGTTAGTGGGTTGTTTTTTTTTTAATATTAGTAGTTCTAACTATTTAGTACAGTGACTTAACACTGTTGTAAAAAGAGGATGATTTACTGCTCAAGCAGATCACTGGTGTTCAAAATTGACTTCTACAGTATTTTAGATTCAATCAGTCTACTGACTGAGAAATCTATTTCATACTGTTAGAATAACCAGTATAACCAGATAATTGGTGTCTGTTACAACAACTGAAGATACCGTTCTAAATGGTCAAAAGGCAATCAGTGTTCATGAGAAGGAGGAGTTTCAGGTGGTCTCTGGAGTCCTGTCTATTGGTGTCGCTTCTGAATTTTTTGCAAAGCAGTATTTTTCAAACGGCACAGGTGAAGAAGTTCTGTCAGAAAGTCATCTCTATCTTATATTGGCCTTCATCAAAGGCCATTTTCACCTGCCTGCAAATAAAATGAATTTAGCTTCTACTTACATACACTGAGGACAACTTTCCCTTTCACCAGAACCAGGGATGGAGAAACAGTGGAGGCCTGACATCTCCCGGCACAATTGCTCTATCACCATGGAAAGAGGAATTACGGGAGTATCTACCCAGCCAACATTGACGACTTTCTCTGTAGGGATTTTAACAATACAGAAAATCAAGAAAGTGGAGACAACAGTGGGAGTGTGATGTCTTTTCAGAAGATTTATTTGGTTCTCTAGGGAAATCTTACTCTAGGTATGCTAGAATATATTTCACCAAGTACACTCCTAAGTCCCGGATCCTATGTGGAAAATAACTTATTTTAATAGTGCATTAGATTACAATATTTTAAAATACATATCTCAAATGTAAAAACAACTCTATTTTATCTGGAACAAAGTTATCATCATTAGCACTGGACTATGAAGACTAAGAAAAACTATTTAAGTTTTTGCTGTGAAAATTTTATTATCTCTACAACCTAACACTAACCTTTTCCTACCATAATTAATAGGAAATTTGATCATATAGGTAATACAATTTTTATCTTGTTTGTACTCCTTTTCTTATATTCCCTATGTGTGTATATATATACATATATATATATTTTAAGATACAAACTGTATACACCTCTTTGGAACATTTGTTACAAATGAGCTAGATAAATAAAAACTTTGCTATAGAGTACAATGCATTTAGTTTTAATTTAAATGATTTCCTTTTAATTAAATAAAAATCAATAACCATAAGGATTTATTCTTCATAAATATTTTTACTTGTCATTTTTATTTGTCAGATAACACAAAATAAAAATATAAAGATAATTTTCTTGATTCTACATTTAGTTTTGAATTATTCTCAATGTCTTCTATGCTGTTATTTAGGGAATTAACAAGGGTCCAATTTAATGCATGCCTTAGGAACATTAATACTAAATTTTAAATATTAATGTTTTCCAAGCACACTCAAGCAAATAGATCGTCCTACATAGAACATGTGCTGTTAATTGTTTAATAAAATGCATAAAATTATTTATAAATCAATATGCAGTAATCAGTGTGGTTATGCCATTAGATCGTAAGTTAGGTAAAATTTTAAAATCTCTCTTCATTATTTATCTTACCATTCAGTTGGTGATGTCAGTAAAAATTAGTCTCAAACCTGGGCCAATTGCACCCACAAGCTGTTTAATAGACCACAACTGACTTAATAGTACCTAGGAATGTTCACTACTGCCTTTAAAAGCAAATCAATGTGGTAAAATGTAATAAAATATAAAATATTTAAAACTTGCCTTCTGACAACTGTAACTTTTCTTTTAACGAGTGGGCAACTTTCTTGAGGTTGGTAAGAGGCTGATGAAACTGAGCGTGTTAAAGAGGAGGGCACTTGGTTCTGCCACACCTGCAAACGGGGCCAGTCACCTTTTCGCAGCCTCACCCGCACGAATTGGCCAAGACCAAGGCCAGGTGCTGCAGTTGAGGCTCCCTGTGCCCTGATGAGCCACCGCTGCAAACTGCCTCTTTTTTTTTTATTTCTGCTGTGATACTGCTACTGACACTGAATATGTATAATGAAATAACACCATACATTGAAAACTAAGAGAAACTGTATATTTTGTAGCATATGTTGTATGTAACACTTTTCTTTAAAAGCAATAATCTGTAGTATCTTATTGAATATCAGGGAAATGGAATGATAGAGTTTCTATATATTTATTGATTAGTATTTTATATAATTCATTTTAGTTCATCTCGATGGTTGCTTTCTAGTCTTAGACATTTACCCCAAATCTGGAACTGGCCTTCATTGTCTGCTGGAATAACAAAATACAGTGATCTACAATGAGAAAATCCTAGTTACATTTTAATGAACTGAAGAGTCAAATGTCTTTGAGTAATGAAACAAGGAACAGGAGGGTGGATATGGAGAAAAGATCTAGAGAAATAATATAACAATGCGACTCTTCAACTTAAAGTTTATAATCTAGTTGAAGAGATGGAATCCACACGAGGTGTTCCTACAGATCTAAAGAAAAAGTATGTGTGTAAAGCAGCATTACCAGCTGCACAAATGAACACAGTAGAAACTGGGCACATAGATTCTGAGAGGAGGCTGAGCAGAGGAAAGAATCACCAGAAGAGTCCACGGTAGTATGATTTCTGTAAAGGTTAATGCAGCAATTGGCAAGAAAACTGGATTTCTATAAAGTAGAAGGAAGGCTTTCTAGGTGGAGTGCTGCTTTGAAAAAGCACAAACTATAGACTAAGTGAAAATTTTGGTAGAAGGAAATGTGATTTAAAAGAAATAAAAATCTGTGACATACTGTTGTCCACGGAGAGCAGCAAAATTAAAAAGAAAATCTATAAACCAGAGTATACTCTAGGTTTATAGAAATATAGAAATATATGTCACATAGTCTTTGTTACCATAAACATGCATATGTGGCTGTTTATTAACTTTTGTATACATATTTTACAAAGAAAAGGAGAAGAGTGAAATATTCTGTACTCAAATTATTAAATAATATTCCTATATTTGTTTCAAGATCCCTAAAAGAAAAAGCGATGTAGAGCAAGTTCAGGATCATAAAATTATTAGAAAATCACATAGATTAAAGAAAGAAGATACTTGAGTTTATGGTGTATTTGTAAAGTTTTTTAAAAAGGAAAAACAATGAGCTTAGTAGCATCATGAGGAACTTAACATTAAGTGTATTTTCTAATGATAGATGATTATGGCTAAAAACAAAAGCAAAGGGAGATGCAGGGGACTGTGTGAAACAAGCCAGGGAGGTTTATGTGAGGAAAAGGTTAGAAAGAGTCGAAGCAGCATTTGTAATGAACACTTGACTAAGAAGCTGCAAACTGATTCTCAGGGTTGCCTCTAACACTAAGTAGCTAACCCAGCTTGTCATCTATTAAAGTTTATGAACCTTTTGCAATCATTTCCAATTCCATTCTTTTGAGTCAATAAACTGAGTGTAATGTAAGAGGATGGATAATGTCTTCTGGATTTGGACTCGGAAATCAGCTCTAAAGAGGATTCTGAATATTAAAGATGTCTTTACTAAATAAGCATTTTTTTTTTCTAAATTGCCCTCTATGGTGTGCTCTAAATGGCTATTTTCACTTGCTTTTTAAATCTGTATGGGGAGTCAGAGTATATTCAAATAAGAGAGTAAAAGTTTGACCTTTCCTTTACTGCTTGTGAATGGAAAATTCTCTTTGACATAACAGATTTTGTTTTGTTTTAAGTAAAGGTTTTTTGATTTGGTATGGAGACCAGTTTCTAATCAAGTAATGATTTCTCACAGTAATATTCAGAGAACGTTTCAGGGGTTATCAACCAGTGGCACTGGTCTCATTGAGTGAAACCAAGGATAATTATTGATGGCACATGCTCATTTGCTGTCATGCAGAGATAGTATTAGAGAACAAACTTCCCCAAATATACTTTCTACTCCTGATTTCAATGATGTTACAATTCCTTATCTAGTTCCTCGCTTCTTTAAGGGCATCTAACCACAAGACTCAGGCTGACCTCAAAGGAACTTGATTAAGTAACCTTCAAATTCTCAATTCAAAGATTATCCAGTACGTAAAGAAAAGTAACTATCGAAGTTACCCAGATGTTCCGGTAGTGAAGATTCACTGTAGATCATCTATTTAATGAATTAAAAGCAGAATAAGAAAATTCAAAAGAAATAATGCCAATATTAAAATTTTGGTAAAGCGCAAATGACCTGAGGATATTCATAAGTAGTCATTATTTGCAGTCCCCAGATTTCCAGAACAAAAGAAACACTTTTAATTTGACTTCACCCTAACAAAATGTTGACTAGAAAAGAGATACTTTGTTGGCGGAGATTTTAAGGTAGTGCCAAAAAGCGGGGGGTGGGGACTGGCAATAGAATATAAAAATGAAATGCAGTAAGCAAAGATCTACTTCAAGAGTTTTCATAAACATTGTCATTCATACTTAACAGAATTTACTAAGCAAAAGGGAATATGAAGCCTTGTATGGTACTTTCTAGTTTTTAAATTGTTTCCTACTTTCATTGATTTACTTCATCAGAACGTGTCCAACAGGAAGAACTCTTAAGATGATTATTACATTCAGTGGGCACTAGTTGAGAATATTTTTCTTATGCTGTAATTAAAAGTTCTAATTCTCGTTAATCATAATGAATAACACGGAATATAAAAGTCTAAGAATGCACCTTAGAAAACAGAATATTAGAAAAGGCAAGTTGCTATTGTTGTAAAACAAATGTTGAAAAAACTATGACTACAAACGAAAGATTGAATAAGCTATCCTAATTTCAAGGATAAAAAGCAATAAAACAAGTTCCACTGCACCTATCAAAAATCATATTCAGATAGGATAACGTTTATGAATAATGCTAATTCCCTAGTTTTCTATGCTTTAATTTACCTGAATGCATGTTACCAAAAAAAAAAAAAAGCTTCTATAGGAAAATCTTGTGTTAGTTGAGGTACAACCTCATGTACCCGAATTTAGTAAGAAATGTCAGAAATGCTACAGCTGGTAATTGCAGAGTGAATCTAAATCAAATAATAGCTTTTTAATCATTAGGATGATCATAGTAATTTGAAAGGTGAACATAGCAAGAATGATGTTAACATAAAATTGTTGATATCAAAAACTGAAATTAATACTGGATCATTCCCATCATTAATCAGGAAATAAATCTCTCTTGCAAGAGAACTTTCCGAGAGCAGCTAATAACTGCTATCACACTTTCCTGAATCCATAAACCAAATATAGATCGAAGAGTGACTGATATTAGAAGCCTGAAAGTGACAGTTCCCTCATGAATTTCCCCAGACCACGTGGCCTCTGCAGTATTAAGACTTGAAGGAACATTATCTTATCATGAAATAATTCAGCAGTCAGCTTGATGAGTATGCTGCACTGCAAAAGCAGAGATATCTGCGTCAAGCTGATTTTCTGCCATTATCTGCATGTTTAGAGAGTTACTTGAAAATAGAAAAAGATGGAATTAATAATAAGTTTTGTATTAGTATACAATCACAGAAAATATAATAAGAATAGGTTCAATAAGTGGGACTAGGGCTAAAATGTGGCCTCTAAATCATTGCTCATAATTGTTACTGGCATGCCCCAAATCACCATTTAGCTCTTATCCATACCTATCAAATACTTTTCTATGACAGTAACATTTCTTTAGTCTTAGAGACACAGACACATAAGAAACAATTCCAATCGAATGCTTTTTTTTTGATGTCCCAAATCACTAAACCAAAGTTACCCATTCTCCATGATTTTTTCATCAATATACTACTATTCCAAGAAAGCACATTTAAATATTTTTTCACCTTGTGCAGTGTCCCTGGCAAAATATTTCAAAGCAAGAAGCCATGTCTATGACTTCCACCCAAGGACTTTGGAATTGTTATCAGAGTTATATAGGAAATAGTTTGGCCAAAAATATCAAAATTTTGAATATCTGTATTTATTGACCAAACAGATCCACCTCTAGGGATTTAAAAAATAAATTTATTTATTTATCTAACTGATACACTCACATTAGTGTTCAAAGATACACACACACACACACATACGTCTTTACAGATACACTTGTATAAAAGATGTTCATTGTAGCAATATTACAACAATAACAAAATGGAAATAAGTATTTATTAATTAGTATTTTATATTTTCATACAATAAAATGCTAACGACCTAGTAAAATAAATAAGGTAATTGCTTATAATATCTTGCTATACAAAATACACATAGAATTAGAGAAGAATAAGTTACATGATTGCATTTTCTGGTTTTATAAATAAATATAAATCTTCATATATGGTAGGGGCACCTGGGTGGCTCAGTCGGTTAAGCATCTGCCTTCGGCTCAGGTCATGATCCCAGGGTCCTGGGATAGAGTCCCACATGGGGCTGCTTGCTCAGTGGGGAATCTGCTTCTCCCTCTGCCTGCTGCTCCCCCTGCTTGTGCTCTCTCTCTCTCTGACAAATAAATAAAATTCTTTAAAAAAAAAACCTTCATATATGGAAGTTAGGAAAATTCATATTTTAAAAACTAACTACAGTTTGGACTTCTTTTTCTAGGCCCCAATATAATGAACTTGAATCGAAGGAGGGTCTTAAACGACATTACAAAGTAGTGGTAATTACCCCCTTTGACTTCTGAGAGATAGCAGGTTAGGACACAGCCCCAGAAAGCCAAGGAGATAAAAAAAGAGCTTTCTAGAGGAAGTCAGTAGGTCCTAGGTGCAGCCTAAGCAACAATTAGAAAGCCATAGCTTCCAGTAGAAAGTGGCCAGTAAGTTTTAAGAATGTCTTTACTAACAGGTAGGAGGCTATGATTGCTTGAAGTAATCAACAATAAAATATAGAAATTTTGGAATGACTCTAGCAAGGGAACAGACTTTCCCTACACTATTAGAATAAAGGTGAAGAACATGAGTGTATCCAGCTTACACATATACCATTTATTGAAATCTAAGTGCATTTTTCCCCTGAAGTGTGTCTTATAATCAGTGTGGACATTTACTCTGGTAGTATCTCTTTTATTGATATATTTTTGCTAAAATAATTAGTATTTGAATGGTGTATTTTATAATTGGCGACCTCCTATAATTGGTGGCCTCCTAAAATTGGTATTTTATAACCAGAGAACCAAGGAATAATGGTTCATATTTCTAAAGGCATATTCAATGTAAAGAAGCAAACATTGCTGAGAAACAGAACAGCAAGGGAACATCAGAAGATGAGTCACTTTTAATTTTAATATAATACACAACTGAATACTTGATTAGAGGCTTTTATTTATTTTTTTTACTAGTTTGCATAAACTATGTTGTTTTTCCAACCCATCCTTTGGGGGGAATGCATGCATAACACTTATATCCGGTCTCTGCTAGTATGTAAATAAGCTCCATGAGGGCAGGCATACTTGTCTGTTTTGCTCAGTGATGTATCCCATTCACCTAGAAAAGGACTTGCCATATAATAAGTGCTTGTGACTATAGCAATGAGAGAATGAATTAATAAATGAATGAGCTTAATTGCTTTTTTAAAAAGAGCCTTGACATTTGTCCTAAACTTATGTGGACATACAATCCTCATACTTTTCTAATGCTCCCAAAGGAAAAAAAAAACTAAACAAAACAAAACCAAAAACTTGTCTATTGAAGCATGAGGTTAAGATTTAGCTGGCAGAAATACTTTGAGTTCCAGAATTTCCCTTCACATATTATGGGCACTCTCTTATCCTATTATATCACCATGTGTGTAACTATTTGTGCCTCTCCAGGCATCACTGACACTAGAAGTATTTACTTTCCACTCACCTTACCCAAGTTCCCAACTTTGAACTTTTTTTTAGTCCTATATCCACCTGCAACAGCAATAACATAGGACTTGATTGACCCAGCAATTCCACTCCTAGGAACATACCTAGGAGAAGTGAAAACATATGTTCATACAAAAGTTTGTACATGAATGTTCATAGCAGCAATATTCACAATGACCCAAAACTAGAAAGAACCACATTGTACATTAACTCATGAATGGATAAATACAATGAAAAAAAATATATATATGTATATATATATATAATAGAATATTATATATATATATATAATGGAATATTATTTGACAATAATAAAGAGTAATGAAGTTCTGACACATCCCTCAACATAGATGAACCTTGGAAATTTATTATGCTGAAAGATTGTATTGTATGACTCTAGTTATAGGAAATGTCCATAATAGACGAAGCTATAAAGACAGAAAGTAGATCAGGGGTGGCCTATGGCTGTGAAAGGAGATCCAGGGGAAGGGAATAACTGTTTATTATTACCTCAGGGTAATAATAATAATGGTGGTGAAATATTTTAAATTTGATGATAGTGAAGGTTGCACAACTTTGTGAATATGTCAAAAAGCATTTAATTGTAAAGTTTAAATAGGTGAATATGAACTATATCTCAATCAAGGTATTATTATATTCATATATGGTATATGAATTATATCTCAATCAAGGTATTATTAAAACCAATAATAATTTAAAATTTTTAATGTATTTATATACCCTTGAATACACTAAGGAACAAAATTCCTTTGATATTCTCAAAAAGTTAGAAATTTTTAAAACCTGTTAATATTTTTCTAACTAATTCAGTCCAATTTAAATTGATTGGAAGATGTCCATCTCTGCCAATTCACTAGTTCATCAAACTTTTAATTTTAGTATTTTTTCTTAAATAGTTTTTTTTTTTTAAGATTTTATTTATGTGACAGAGAGACAGCCAGCGAGAGAGGGAACACAAGCAGGGGGAGTGGGAGAGGAAGAAGCAGGCTCCCAGCGGAGGAGCCCGATGTGGGACTCCATCCCAAAACGCCAGGGTCACGCCCTGAGCCGAAGGCAGACTCTTAACGACTGCGCTACCCAGCGCCCCAATTAGTATTTTTTCTTATTAGCTCTTCGGATGTTGCCTGCTGCTAATATGTTTGTTTCTCTCTCTTCTCTTCTGAAAATAGGAAGGAATAGTAACACCACTGAATGTACATCTATACGTCATCTCGCTTTTAGGTATTCCCAATGGTGCCCCACATAGGAAGATCCATTGCATGGGATGACAATGAAAGCTCTTCACTAAGGTTTGAAGCTTATTTATGCTAGAGAAGGAAATGAGAAATCAGTGGAGTAAAAGACGATGTGAAAGCCAAGGTATTTCCCATTTCATTGTTTTTACGGTTGGCCCTCTACTTCCTGCAGTGCCCACATAGACCTTACAAATGGATTTGTTTTTAAACATGTCTTTGTTTTTGCCATCTACCAAAAGATTTCTTAACCTATCTACTCCCAATTCCCAGATTATTCCAAATACTTCAGAGAATAACCACTTGTCTCATAAACTGCCATTTTTTAACCACATTCATTTGACATTTTCATAGCCAAAATGCTATTCCCATCCCCTCATACTGACAAAAATGTCTTCAAGTCATCAGGATTAACAAAATAGAGAGGGTGTGGGAAAAAAGAGTATAGAGTTTAGTTACATTATTTTTTTTCTTTAGACAGAAAAATGTGGCAAGTAGGAATGTCCATTGAACAATTACATATTTCATTTTGCAGCCTTATCACAACACAAAAGTTATGTGGGAATTTTGTAGCTTCCCATCAATTATCAAATACCAGAGCACTAGTCAGTTGACTACTGGAGCAATTATTGGCCTAATAAATCCAACAAATTTGTTCTTACATACCAAGAAGACATATCTCCAAAAATATATGTGTATAAATATATTTCATCCAAAAAAGATATATTTGAGGCTATTCCATAACTTCATCAGAGTCTAAAGACATGAGGATAAATCGGTTTATACTTACTAGTTCATCTTTAAAAAACAGTATATTTGCAGTAAGTTAATTTCCCACCAAACATTTCAAATTTACCAATTCCCACATAAAAAGATAATGCAGCCATCATAATGTGCCAGATATTATACTGAACATTTAATGGCTAATAAGCATAATTTCTTAAATAATGTTCACTGGAAAGAAATTAATTTCTAAGATTTCATTAAATAAATGAAATATCTGAGATTCACTTGTAAAAACTGATCCCAAGATATAATTCTGAAGCCTAAGTTATTGTTCCTCATTTCATAACAACATGAAGGCAACTCATCACATTACAATTCACATACGGACTTAATCAGTTTATTTCACCATTTATATTGAACACTGCCATAATTCTATGACTTTTTTTGGTCAAATTACTAACTGAGGTAAAAATTTACAAACAGAGCTGTTGTGTGGTAGAGTGTGTTTCCAAGATGGTCAGCGGCTCACTTGCAATGTGACCTTGTCTGTTTACTGTTGAAACTGGGTGGACACTGTAACTGTTTTGACCACTAGAATGAGGCAAAAGTGACACTCTGAGAACTCCAAACCCAGTCTAAACAGTACCGGCAGCTTCAGTTCTCCACCTCTTGGTACACTCGGTCTTAGGACAGAACTCAGCCGCCATGCTGTAGAAAGACTAAGTCACCTGGAGAGGCCGTGGGTCAATATTTCTTTCTTTCTTTCTTTCTTTTTTTTTAAGATTTTATTTATTTTTTGACAGAGGGACAGCGAGAGAGGAAACGCAAGCAAGGGGAGCAGGAGAGGGAGAAGCAGGCTTCCCGCCAAGCAGGGAGCCCCATGCGGCGTTTGATCCATGTGACCTGAGCCAAAGGCACACGCTTAAGGACTGAGCCACGCGGGCGCCCCTGGGTCGATATTTCTATCAACAGCCCCCGCGGCGCTCCCTCCTGAGAGCCAGCAGCATTTGCGAGCTTGTGAGTGAGGCCCCTGAACATCCAGCCCAGTCGGGCTTTCAGAGGCTCCCGCCCTAGCTTCCAGCTGCCTGAAGACCAAGAGACACCAAATGAGAACCACCCAGGTGAGCTCATTCAACCCCCAGAACCCAGAGAGTAATAACAAACTGCTGTTTTAGGCCGGTCCGGTTTCGGAGTGCTTACTCAGCAGTATATGAGGGGAACACGCGGTGACTGCCGCTTTACTCATCACAGAGCGCCCCCCGTCCCCTTCCAGAATCTGTCAGGTGAGAACACAGGTGAAGGCAAGAAGATTACCACATGGCCTAGAGATATTGAATACAATATTTCATGTGTAACGTCATTGTTCTTAAAACTGGGCCCTATAACAAAGTATTTCTTTGAAAAGAATTTTACCATAAACTGTAGGTAAACTACTAGATGAATTTATTGAAGAATTGTGTTAAAGGTTAAATTTAACCTGCATTAAGTGTACTTCACTTTCCCCAAACTCATTCACTTTCTTTGGACAGCTGAAGGTCGACTTATGATTTAAATCCTTCCTTACTGTTTCAAACATCCCTCCAGATGCGTCTCAGGATAAACTGCCACCAGAGAAGGCATTTGATTTCCGGTCTGCCCTCATTGCTATGTCATTCCCTGGAATGGAAAGGGGTAAAGAAACCTTGGTGCGTGGTCTCCCCAGGCTTGCGTTTCCGCCTGCAACTAGAGGCGATAGCACGGGAATGGGGTCTGACCACCTGGTGGCAGCAGTTCCCGCGATGGCGGTGGATCTCCCACATGATTCCTCTGCCTCGCCTGCTGCTGGTCACGGCTGCACCCGCTCTGGGCGTTTCCCGCGCCTGCAATCTGGCCGGTCCTTGGTTATGGCAGCTCCAGATAGCCTCTCCTGTAGCCAGTTCTAATCATGTGCCCGGACAACAACAGCTGTTTTTTGTTGTTTTGTTTTGTTTTTTTAACTGTGGTCACATTAGAATCACCTGGGGGAATCTTTTGAGACTTCCATTTGCAACGTGTATCCGTGACCAATGAAATGTGAATCTCTGGATGTGGAACTCAGACGTGAGTATTTTTAAAAGCTTCTAGATGATTTTAATGTGTAGCCAGGTCTGAGAACCACTGCCCTAGACCAAACTTAGTTCTATGAATAGCTAACGACTTGGCATTACCCTTTTCGGTAGCATCACTAAAGGGCCACTGCTCATGGATTCCTTGCAGAGCCACGAAGGAGCAACTGTGGAGTTGGTACACTTTTTTCCCTAGGATCTTAGTAAATTCTCTGCAGGGTTAAATTCCACTCCCGTCCAGTGCTATGATGAGCTCTGGGAATGAAAAAACTAGTTGTATTTGACCCCTGATGCCGGGAAATGCAATTCCACTGCCGGGAGGTGGGAATGGCAAGAATGGAAGAATAATGAAAGTAAGTCATTTCAATACATTGTGCCTCATATGTTAAAAGAGCAGGTCTACAGGAGTACTAAGAAGGGGCACTTTGAAAGAGCTTTTGGGGGCTCAGTCAAGCAGAGGGAAATGCATAAACAGAGGCCCAAATGAAAGCCAAGCAGAGCACAGGTCGGGGAAGGTGTGATGGTTTGATAAGGCTCACAGACTTGGGGGTGGCAGGGAGAAAGTTTGGGCGTGGGAGAGAAAGCTAACATTATTCTATTTGCCTTTTACCTTTACTATTATTTTTATTAAGAAAATAATATGTGTTAATAGTAGAAAAAATTAAAAAATAGACGTAAGCAAAAACCCAGATATCCAATAAATATATGAAAAGAAGCTCAGTCTGAGGAAAATGCAAAAGTAAACCTCAGTAAGACACCGTTTCACACCCATCAGATAGGCAAACCATCTGACAAGAAGAGCTGGAAAGGACGCGGAGCCACAGGAACTGTTCCATGCCATCAGTGAGAACATAAGTATAAAAACGTTGGAAGGAAATTTGACAAGATGGATAGAGTTTAAGGTACATATACCCCACAACCCAGAAATTCCATTCCTAGGCATGTACTTTAGAGAAACTCTTACAAGTGAATGCAAGGAAACAGGTACAAGAGTGTTTCCAGTACTGTTATTTGTAAAAGTAAAAAATTAGAAGCAACCTAAAAGCCTATCAAAGGGAGAACAGATGAACTCAATTTAGTATATTTAAATATTATGCAAAAGTGAATAATACTACAATATATCCTAATCTCACTATTATTATACTATAAGTACCGGCAGGAAATAACCTAACAAGCAAAATGTTGAGGGAGAAAAACAAGTTGCAGAAAATTAGATACCATATGATATCAGTTATCAATGAAGCCAAATATTTATTTTCATTTGGGGACCCATACGATCTAACTATGATATAAATAACAGTGTGCAAATAAACATCACCTGCAGTATATTGGTAACAAGGAGATCTGGGAGGTGAGTGAGAGGGCGTGACCAGAGAAGAATGCACGCAGAACCTAAAACTATATTTGCAATGTTTTATTTCTTAGCTTAATGAAGGGTACACATGCAATTTTATGTTACATATTTCACCATTTTGTATATATGAACTCTCGCACACTTCATTTATTTTTGAATGCAGAAAGGGAGTTGGCTAAGTGGAATGTGGTACATAAAAAAGATTCAATGATTAATGTGTGAGGTTTAAGCAATTTAGGACAGAAGCCAAGAAGCAGCAGCCAGCAAGGCGAATGTCACATGGAGTGACACTCAACAATGACAAAAGAGCAGAAGACAATTAGAACAGGATCAGGACATTCTTTTGAAAGATCAAAACAATGTCTTAGTGAAGAGGAAGAATAAGTAAGATGAAGACCATGATGTATTATCATACCTAATTTATACATATGGTGTGGACATATGTGGTGCTTAAACCAGTGGCGTGTTCTTATAAAATAATACAGATAAGTGTTTTTTAAACAAGCATCCTGAATCACTATATGCAGAAATCATTACTCTTAACATTTCTGATTTTGTGTTCCTCATTCTGGAATTTTTCTTGCATAAATATATATTAAAATATGCAGTTTGCCCAAAGAGGGACTGTTGTGTAGATAGCCTTTAGTATCATGGTTCTTAACTTAAAATATCACACATTCTTCTGTGCCTATAAATATAACAGATTTAAATTTTATAAATATAAAGGCAGTAGAAAGGATGGATTTAAGGAATTAAAATAGGAAACTATTTAGGAAGCTATTAAAATAGGATAGACAATAACCTATAGAGGCTCAAAATATGTGCAAGATCTGTATGGAGAAAAGTTAAAAACTTTATGGGAACAGGATAAAGGAGGCTTAATGAAAGCTCTATCATGTTAGTGAATAGGAGGAATTGATAACCTAACGGTACCACTGCAATTGACCTATATAACCTATGTAATTTCAATTTAAATTCCAGGGTATTTTGTAGAACTTGACATGGCAATTCTAAAATGAACATCAAAGAACACAAGAATAACCAAGACACTTCTTAAGAAGAAGAGGAGGATACCAGATATTAGGGCTTATTACTAAGACATGGTAAGTAAAAGATACCAGGATATACAACTTAATGAAACAGAAGAGAAAGCACAAAAATAGATCCACACACATAAGGAGATTTAATATATGAGAGAGGGCCATTGCAGATCACCGGGGGAAATATGCATTATTTTAAAAAACACTGCTGGGTTATCCAGATGGTAATCTGTATGATGTAACTATATCCCTACCTCACATTATAAAGAAAAGGTAATTCCTGATAGATGAAAAAATGTGATAGCCAAATTCTTACAATTTCTAAAGTAAAATATAGGGAAATGTCTTTGTAAACTTAACATGGTTATGGATGTCCTAACTAAAACATAAAACATGTTATCCTAGCAAGAATTATTGTTGAACTTCACCATATTAAAATTAAAAATGACTGCTCACCAAAAAGACACCATAAAGAAAGTAAAAGGACAAACCACACAAAAAGAAAAAGACCAACAACCCAATGGAAAAATGGCAACCAAAAAAATAATATTTCACAAAAAAGGGAAGTAAGAGTCCATCATATGAAAAAGTATTCAACATCATTAAAATTTATGTAATATGCAAATTTAAAACTTATACCACATTTAGAGCACTAGACTTCGAAAAATTAATTAATTGAATAACATGAGGTTTGGCAAAGATACAGAGGTAAGTTGATACAAATATTTTGGGAAATAACAAGCACTACCATTTAAATATGTGCACACCTTATGCCCAAGCCATTTCACTCCTAAACAATATAATCTGAAGAAATTTTTGCATGTGAGCCTTAAGTGTAATGTATAAGAATGTTCATAGCAATGGTTTTTGTAATAGCAGAAATCTAGAAACAATTCTAATGTTCTTAGACAGGAATATAATAAATGCATTCTTACATATTCTGCAATAAAATATTATATAGCAGGAACCAGATCTGCACATACATGAATAAATTGTAAAAGGATAATTTTGAGTGAAAAAAATGAGTAATAGAAGACTACATACATAGAGCAAAGTACTGTAAAGTTCAAAACAAGCAAAAGTAAATGACACAGGGGCGCCTGGGTGGCTCAGTTGGTTAAGCATCTGTCTTCAGCTCAGGTCATGATCCCAGAGTCCTAGGATCAAGCCCCACATCGGGCTCCCTGCTCAGTGGGGAATCTGCTTTTCCCTCTCCCTCTGATGCTCCCCCTGCTTGTGCGCTCTCTCTGTGTGTCAAATAAATAAATAAAATCTCAAAAAAAGTAAACAACACATCATATATGACTACATATATGATTTTAAACTATTAAAAATTGGAAATGATCAGCACACAATTCAGAATAATAGTTACTCTCCATGAAGGTATGTGGATGGGGTTAAGGAAAAAAAATACAGGTAGTTACCTGTATTTTTGAAGTTTCAAAAATTTGGTAGTAATTTAATTCTTATCTTGGGCATAGGTTTGTGTTTGTTGATTTATTATTATACTTTGTAACTTACATATATGCTAGATATTCATATGTATTAAACATTACATAAGTTTAAGGTAATAAATTATTAGGGTTCTTATCTAAGGAAACTAACAAGGAAACAGGAATGGAGATAAGATACAGACTTGAGAAAATATGTAGGGGAAATTTCTAGACTGGGCTATTTATCATATCATGAGTAGGGGGGAAGAAGGAAAAATATAAAATTACTAATGTTGCATTTGGATAGCCAGTGCTAGTATTCATTAAGATATAACATGAAGAATTTTTGATTTTTGTTGGTTAGTTGACTAAGATTTAGCTTAAAATGGAAGGTCAGAAAGGAGTATACATATTCTTTTTTATACATATTCCATCTGAGGTGTGTGTGGAATATTTAGTAGAAAAGTCACACCAGTGCAGGACTCTGAAATGAACAGGGTTCAGTAAGGGCCATATGTATACAATCATCACTTTACGAAGGTATGTAAATTATGGGAAGTTTCTAATGAAAGTAATAACGTTAGGGAAACAGAGTGAAGACAAGCATTTATGAGAAACGAAGCAGAAGGATTAGTCAGATAATGAGACAGAATCACAAAGAGAATAACCATGGATTAGAAGTTTCAGGTAGATAATGCATAATGCATTAAGAAGCAAGGGAATTCTAGGGGCCCTGTCAACAGACTTTTGCCCTTCCCAGAGCAGAAGCTCACTTGTAAACTATCCCATCCTCTCTTAACCAAAGATTTGCAGCGTAGGCTTCTTCATGTCCTTTTGAAAGTGTTTACATTCAGGTAGCAGAGCCACTTGTTTAACAAAGTGCCTTCAAGTTCTAAAAGGAAACAGAAGAGCATTGAGAGGATTTCAGTTCAGTCATGAACAGGCATATATTTATTCTGCTTGTGCCCATCAGACTCTACTACCCCATCTGGTATTCAGCTTGGCTTGAGTTGTTTAGGTATCTAGCTCCTGCTCCAGGGCTGTCCTCTATAACATGGATCAATGTGCCACATTGATCCAGTGAGTGATTTGATGTACATCAGTTTTTCCTCCCTCAGGCTCACCACTTGGGCTTCTGGCTTCAATTCTCTGACATCATCTATTCTCAGACAGACTCTTCCACCTTCTCTCTTCTTCTCCCCCATATCCCACCAGATCCAATAGGTGGGAGAGGGGGCAGTGGGCTCCAACACTTTAAAATTCAAAATATCTTTTCTGACTATTTAGTCGGTGATTTATCCAGGCAATTAGGAAATGAGATACAAAATCTACAGGAAAGAGAGAAACTTTCTGCAAAGGTTCAGATCCTAAAGGGCTAGGCAGAAGAAAGTCCCATGTGTGCAACTTTGGAGTCACAAATAATTAATATTGAGAGTCGGGAAGACAGATATGAAAAGAAAGCAGCATGCGGAAAGATGATGAGAGAGATATCAAAGGTAAATCTTGCTTCATTTACAAGTTTTAGTCACATCTTACATTGCAAATAACATATCTATCATCAATTATAAAGTCTGATGTATTTTACTTAAATCCCTTGGGGCAAAAGTTTAATTGTCATATTTCTAGATGTATTTTAAACTGAACTCCTTGAAGTTAGGAAAAAATAGAGTCTCTGCAACATTATATCCCCAACCTTCAGTATAATTTCTAGGACATAAGAAACACAGAATGAATAAATAAATATAAGAACAAAAGCAAACACTTGTATGGTGCTTACCATATATCAGGCATTATTCTAAATGCTTAACATATATTAACTCATGTTAATTATTTTACTTTCAAATTAAGAAGTGAATAACTTTTCTACAAATTAACGAAAGCCAGGGTTGATTTTATTTTGACCTATCACCACCATAGCCTAAGTATTTCCTGGAGACCAAAGAAATAACCATGACATTTGGGTATGATGGAAAAAATTAAAATTGGGGATTCAGAAATTTCTATATTGTGGCATATTACCTTAACCCTTTGGGTTTTCAACCCATAATGCCCCATTCTTTTTCTTTAACCTGGTCACCATTTTATAAGGTGAGCCCTTGTCAGCCATATTTGTACATTGACCCTGCCCTCCTGGCTATGGATAATTGGATCAGAAGTGTCAACTGATCCAAGTTGGACAAGTCAGATACTTCTGGTAATTTGAACCGAGAATTAAGAACCATGGGAACAGTCCTGTGTATGATTGAAATTAGAACTCAAAAACTCAGGAGAGGTGGCTTGGCAATATTCTGCCCTGTGAAGCCAACAGAGAAAGGGAAAGAAGAGAAGGGGAGCAGGGAAGAGGAGAGGATAGAAAGAGGAGAAGAGAAGAAGAAAATAGTCACAAAGGGGAAAAGCAAAGCCAAGAGATCTGAGTTCTTAGCAATATTCCAGTTTCTAGTTATAGCTCCTTCCTGTCCTTGAGACAATCCCGCCCCCACTTAACAAATTGCTTTGTTTCGCTTAAACTGAATCAAGTTGTTTTCTTCTACTTTCAACCACAGAGTCCTAACCAATATACTATGGTACTAAAATGTAATGTATCTCCCAAAAATAATCAACCAGAAAACATTCTCAAAATTATAATGTGTTAATGAAACACCAACTGGCGCACATGAACATGCAGCTACCAGACAGAATTTTAAAAGTCACCATCAATCTGAGGAAATAGTTTGAGAAAAGTTGATGAAGACATAAAATGATCAGTAGAATATAATTATTTCTAAATATCACCAAACACTGAAGGTTTGGGACAATGGAAAGGCATATAAAAACAGGTAAAACAATTGAAAGTGGTAGCTTGATAACGTAGAAAAGAAGGTGGTACTGAAATAGATCATGATCATTAGCAACATGGATTCCCTGGAAAACAGTATTATAGACTCAAAATAATATTGGCCACATTTAAGACCACATTTGTCAATGTTGCTGGTTACTGAAGTAATATTTGTTATTAATCATAGAAAAGAAGGAAGTGTGAAATAATAATTGGATCTGTGAAACAAAATGGTGAATATACAGTTAGGTCTCATTCACTGGAGAACATTTACTTCTTTGAAATGACTGGAATAAAGGAGTAAATAGTAAATGCAACAAAGAAGTAGCGATTAAGTATCTAGAACATTCTAAGCAAAGTGAATATGGATAAGTATGGGGAGAGCAAAGAAGGACTATAACAGACATTACTGCTTAAAAATAGATTCTAAACTTAGTTATATGACCATGTTAAGTTGCAATGACAGCACTGATGTTTGAGAATCTCTGGGCAAACACTACTGCCTAATGCAACTGATAAGATTAACTGGCTGAAGTTTTAGGTAATACAAAAACAAAATAAAAGTCATTTTCCTATGTTTGTACTATTAAAAGGGTGTTTAATCAAGACATAGCTGCTAACATTTTAGATATTTAACATTTTATGGCATATAGAACCATTACTATCATACTGTGTAATTAGGTACTTTTAAAATATTAAGGAAAAATAAGAAGTCATTTAAATTTGTAAAGAATTTTTGAAGCCTCATCCCTCCTAATTCTATTTCACCTTACATAAAATTCTTTCACTATTATATAAAGTCCATTTTTTAAAAATGTGTCTTAAACTAAGTTCAAAATCTCAAAAAGCATTTTCTTATTTAAAAACTTACAGACTATAGAGCTTTTACCATCAAAAGTTGGCAATAGCTTAACATGCAAAATATGTATCAGTGTTCACAACTGTGAACTGGAATTCACGTGTGCTCTCTTTTGCATTTTTGTTGTTATTTTCTAATGAATCCATCATAGACCCATGATGAAAAAGGGATTTTTAACATACTAAAGTTGAAAATGGTATTGAAAATATGAGTGTTGATGTTGACTATGATTTAATCAATCTTATCATTCATTTAAAAAGGAAGATGAAATTATAAATTCTCTGAACTGTTAACCCTACAAAAAAGGAACAAGCTACAAGAAATAAAAATGTTAGCAGATATAAATAAATTATTTTAAATGTGTATTGTATAATTGTGATGAGAATGAATATATTTTGTCCTGAATCTTGGATTTGGAGATGGTCACAAATTGTGGTATGAGATCATCCTAACTCAAATGTCCCTTCGAAGCACATACACAAAAGAATTCTCTGAAAAAATATTCTAAATTTTGGTAGACAAGAAGAAGAATTCAAGAATCCCCCAGACTTGTGTGTAAGAAAGGGTGAAAACTCGAGGATCAGGGACATGTCTGTAGTGTTGTTTTAACCACAGAGGTCAGAGCTGGTAAGGTAATTGACAACGCACTTTTCATTTCTGCTGCCCAAGAAGTGGAGAGAGTGACTGAGAGAGAAAAGTGAATGGCTTTGAACGGTGTGTTTTGCCCTTCATTTTTGCTCTGGGACACCGTCCACTGTCATGGCTTCATTATCTCAAGGGTGAATAGAGAGCTAAATTGTCAAATTTTTGTCATTTTAAGTTTCTTAGGCATCGTCTAAGGAGATTTTTGTGTTTTTTTCAGTATCATCCATCCTTCATTCCACCTTCTGAGCACCACCACACATCCCATCCACATCTGATTAGGGAAAGAGGAGGAATAAAGGACCCCCTCAGGTGGAGTGCTGGGATTGGAGAGGGCTGAGGTAAGAAAATTCCATCCAAGATTCTGAATCTTAAAGAAGAGGCTTGTTCTTTGCTCATTTTCAGGGGCCCTGGAGGAAAGGAAATCTCTTGCAGAGTTCTCTCAGCCTCTGGGGCACAGGAGAGGCAAATAGAGAGAACCAAAGAGCAATGTCTAGGCAGAGATTTCATCCTTCCTCACCTGTGCCTCCCAGACCCCAGGCACTGAATGTGCACAGTGTGCTACCAATATATGTTTATTAAATCAGATTATGGAAAAAAATAAGACACACCATGGGTTGGAATAAAATCAAAATTAGTATCAAAACATAGATATATATTAGTATGTAAAAGTAAAAGTACTGAAAAAACATAATCAGAATGCTAATAAAAGTTAGAAGGTACCAGATTGTAACCTCCTTGAGAGGAGAAAACACATCTCCCTGTATTGTCAGGTGCCATACTTGCCACATTTTCAGTATTGAATAAGTGTGTGCTGAATACAAAAATGAATGAATAAGTGAATGAATCAACAAATGAATGAATAAAATTCAGAAGAAACCACCCTCCCCCCTGCAGCAACCCCCCCAAGGAATATGACTGCTCCTTCCCCATCCAGAAGAACACAGATTTACTCTCTGGAGACATTAAAGACACAGAACGCCAGGAACAGCTGAGGGGGTGGCTGACTTACCCCATCAAAAAAAAAAAAAAAGGATGAAATATCAGAACACTAGTAGTAAAACGAAGATGTTAGAATTTACCTGTAGAGAGAAAATACAGGTGGAATATGAAAGATAGGAATAGAAACATGTCAGACTTCTTAGCAGCAAACTCGGAAGCTAGAGCACAATGGGGCCACTCAAAAAAAAAAATTCGGAGGGAATATTGTTTCTAATAAGCATTACATAAAAAAATACAAACTATTCTCAAATATAAGAGTAAATTAAACAATATGGAAGATCACAAACATTTCATATCCTATACACTTTCCTCTTGGAAACTTCTGAGAGGAGTAAGTCAGAAAAGAAACATGGAATCCGGGGCAAGATGGGGACAAAAGGAGCTCTGGGTGACAATGTGCAACAGGACCAGAAAGTGGATAGTTCAGGTGGGAGCAGGAGACCAAAGGACCTCCCAAAGGATGCCATCAAGAGAAGGAAGAAAACAAAATTATCTGGTGTGTTTGATCATATTGACAAGAGTTTTATAATTCCAGATGATTTGAGAATGTGTTAGTGATGAACGATGTGAAATTAAACAAAAACAAAATGGGAAAATGTAACTTGTACCAGAACTTGTAATCAATGCAGAGCGCTATGTATATAGCCATACTAGTGAAAACATCGGCTACTGATTCCAGCTAAAAATCATGTTATGTATCTATTTGAGAGGTGGGGTGGAGAGGAAGTAGGTATTGGTGGAAGTGTATAAGATAGCTAACTCCAGGGGCGCCTGGGTGGCACAGCGGTTAAGCGTCTGCCTTCGGCTCAGGGCGTGATCCCGGCGTTATGGGCGAGCCCCACATCAGGCTCCTCTGCTATGAGCCTGCTTCCTTCCTCTCCCACTCCTCCTGCTTGTGTTCCCTCTCTCACTGGCTGTCTCTATCTCTGTCAAATAAATAAATAAAACCTTTAAAAAAAAAAAAGAAGATAGCTAACTCCATACTAGCAAGTCAATAATGTCTGAATTGCAAATACTTTAAACAAATGTCTCCGCATATGATTTGGGAATATGGAAGATAGTAGAAGGCGACACAGCTAAGAGACGTGAACATGGATGCCTGTGATCGAGTAGATTGATGATGGGTAGGAGTGAGCGGAGGACTGCTGTTGGTGGCAATAAGCCTTATAATGCAACTTGACTTTTGAAACTATGCATGAATTAATGTGATAATATAAAAATCAATTTAAAAACTATGAAATTGTTCAAAAAAAGATATAAAGAACAGAAAGATACAGCGAGGTCCTATACAGGGAGAACAAACACAATAAAGATAACAAATCTCAAATTAAAGAAGAAGAAAAATGACCTGCAAGATGAGTTTACCCTCACTAATAGTCAAATGAGGATTAAAACCATAAGACTTCATCTCATCTATAAAATGAGCAAAGATTACAACAGCTGAGAGTGGGCAAGGGTGTAGGAACATAGGATCCCACGGACACAGCCTTAAGCAGTGCTGGCACATTCTCCAGTCAACTCCACATGGAGGAATCTATCCGGAGAAACCACCACAGATGTGCATATAAAGATTTACTTACTGAGATATTTGTGGAGGAGTGATCTTTACTACAGACAAATTGGAATAAATGAAAAAACACAGAAACATGATTAAATTAGCAATAGCCTGTTTCCAAGATGAAATTTACATAATCTTTAAACTAACCTTTTTTTTCCCAAAAAAGTTTTAAAACCAAAGAAAATGTGTATAATATTAAATGCAATCTTGGGATAAGAGTTGAACATACAGTCCCATGCCAATTACTTCTAATACTCTTACACTCACGTACTCATACACAGAAAAAAAAATCTAGAAGAATTATGGCAAAATGGTAACACATACCATCTTTAAAATTGTGGGATTTTGGGTTATTTGGTGGTTTCTTCTTTCTACTTTTCATCATTTTCTAGGCTTTCCACAGTTGATGTGTGCAACCTCCAAAATTAGGCCTAAATATGCATTATGTTCTTATTTTCATGGAAAATGTTTCTATTTCATTTTTAACAAGGATAGCTTCTATACTGAAATCTATGGACAGGGAAAGACAAAAGCCATCTGAAGAAAGAGAAACTGAAAGTTTATAGTAGAAGAGCCCACGACAGACTGCCCAGTCTGACAAAAGATATGGACGTCGCTTTCCTAACACAGATTAAAAACCTGTCACAGAGAAAAGCTTTAACAGTAGTGGGGGCACTTCCACTATAAAGACATCTGCTAGAAATCTCATTATACTAAAAAGCTGAGCATCAGACAAAATCTTGACTTGTCTTGCTGACAATTTCATCTCTCAGAAGGTAGTAGAAGCAAAAAATGGAACTGCCTCTTAATTCTGACCAGGAAGAGAGAAGTGGTTGCTACTGGGTGGTGAGAAGAAAAGTCGTCATGGTCTGTGCAGTCACATGGATTCATACCTGCCTGAACAACACACCTAATGTGTTTGAATTGGTGTATATGTAGATTCTGAAGTGAAAAAAAAAAAAAAGGCTGGAAGTCCAATGACAATAGATGACCACACATTGAACATACACTCAAATTCTAAGTAACCAAGAAGAGAGGGGAGAAGAGTGTTTATTTTGAACTGTTTACATCTTTGAATCAATAATTTCACTTTGGAAATATCTGCACAAGATATCTCTCAAAAGTTATGAAAATAGGTACACAGAGATATTTGCAAGAGCATTATTTGTCATTGCAACGCAATGTGAAAAGTAATTAAATGTCCAAAAAAGTCAGTATATTCCCTCCATCAGCCATATGCAATCATGATGGTAGTTAGAATTTATTATAACATAAAAATGCAAATGCTTTCAATAACTTAATATGAACTAAAAAAATCAAAATTTTACTGACTGTTATATATTCAAAAATACAAATGTATATACATAAATATTTTATCCACTCCTTCAATGAATTTTAATTAAATGCCTACTAATATATTCCGGGTACTAATCCAGGCACAGAATGAGCATCAAAAAAATAAGTAAATAAATAAAAATCCTGCCCCCAAACAGCTTCCTTTCTGGTAGGAAAAGGCACAAAAGATTCAGAGAAGTTATTTTTGGGTAGAGAAACTATGGGTGATATATGAGTCATTTTTAAAAATTCTTTTGCTATACTAATCAAATGTCCTCCAGTGAACATATACTACATTCATAATGGAAATACAAAATACTATTTTAAAATTAGCTGAAATGCATGCATATTTAATAAAAGTGTTATATCTTGGTTTAATAAATGTGTAATGTCCTAATCAAGGAAGGTAATACATTCCCTTATGTGGTTTTCAGATTACACCTGAATATTACACACACTTCTACATACCTCGTTTTAATCAGAAAATTACCAGTCAGGAATGCTTTCAGAGAAGAATGACCTGAATGATAGGAAGTCTGAGTGTTATGTCAAAAGTGACAGAGCTGAGGGAACTGGAACATTTAGACTAAAAACAGGCAAAAACAAACAAAATAGGTGTGGTGGGAAGAAAAAGAATTAGAAAATCTGAGGTTAATTTCTGTCCCACCATTCTCAATAAACCTCAGAAAATCAATCCCAGAAAATCATTCCATCCCTCTGATTCCAGGTGTGTGTGTGTGTGTGTGTGTGTGTGTGTGTGTGCGCATGCTGGTGCAGAATGAACAGAACATCTCCCCTATCTGTCTTTAAAAATAGTTATGGGGCTCAAGACCAAAAGAAACAAAAAAGGATAAAAATATCACATCTTTGAAAGTACATGCTAATTAGAGGGGCAAAAGCATTTAATATAGAATTTTTTATCAAGAAAAAGTGTTTCTATAGTACAATGCACAACCACTAGTAAATTTTTATGTAAATCCTACAGATGTCTATGTACATGCATTCATACATATGTATGTTTATATAACTTGTAACCAAAATGGGATCACAACGTAGACAGTACTTGGTAATCTGGCTTTAAAACTTGAATAACTACCATTACTAAATGTGTTGTTCTGAAAAATAAAATTTAGAATAATGCATCAGATATTGGACTCAATCTGAGGTGTACAGCAGTAAAACAGAATCTATCACACGTAAGTACAAAGCTCTCAGTCTCTGTGTAATCTTCAGGCAGTTACTAAATGACCATCTGATGTGGACATTTTGGCCGGAGCTCCCTGGGGAGGTTGGACTAGAAAACTCTCAACCCTTTCCCACTGTAAGACTCTATGATTTTATTTTGATTCCATAAATTGTCCAACTGTGGACTAGAAATGGTGAAAGGAAGAAAATTAACATTCATTGAAACTCCCATGCCCTTTGAGCTTTGCACTGACACATTATCTCATCTGCTGCTAACAAGCCACATAGTAATTATATTTTATAGCGGAGGAATATATGGCTCAGAAAAACTGAGCCATCTGTCCAAAGAAAAATAACCCTTGAGCCACAGAATCAGGGTTTTAACCCTTGTTTTCGGAAAGTGCTTACTGTTTACCCTCTAACAGTTCTGTGGAGATGCCTAAGGGGCTGCCTCAGGGATAAGGGGGCATCTGAGAAAGCATCATTCTGGGACATACGCTTGGCTTTAATTACAACAGCCCCAATTTATGTCTCAACTATTAGAGCTCATTTGAATCACTAATCCCCTTGATTAAAAAAAAAAAAGTTCACAAAACACTGCATTCCACCATGTGTCTTTTCCTGTGTTTCTCAGGGAAGACTGGGCAGGAATTCCAACCGCATCTAGGAAGTCAACAGACTGAACCGAAACCAGTGCTTGGACAAGTAGAGAATTACGGTGCCATGGGTCAAACAAAGCCAAGACTCAGTCTAGGAGTCTAGGAGGTCTAGACCAGCACAGGCAACCCAAGGGTGGCCAGTGAGTTCAGGAGAAGCAGGCAGACAATGACCAAGTACAGACCAAGACCACATCTTCTAACAATGACCAAGCGAATCCTGAGTTATGTTTGCAGGCAGGTGTGTGACCTCTCACCCCGCAGCTACTTTCCTGCAAACTGAGGCATTGCCCCTTTTCCTACTGCATTTCTCATTCTAAACTTTTTTGAATGAACTCAACCTCTCTCATGTTTTTTACCTATGCTTAAAATCTCTGAAGCCCTGACATCTATTTGGAACTTCAGACCTCTATATCCAAATCCTTGCTTTTGTAGCCAAATCAATGTCCCTTAGTCATCTTGCATGCAATTCATCTAATATTCCTTCTTATATTTGCCTTAAATCTCCCTCTTGTCCTTATGTATTTCCTGTCTCTATAAGGCAGAATCAGGAGACAGTCTAAGAGTTTCCCCCTCCCCCTAATATCCAATCAACTACTGAGGTCTACCAGTTTTGCCTTCTAAATTTTTCTCAGATCCATCCTTCCATTTTCATTACCAATGCCTTGAGCCCTCATCACTTGTCACCTGCACTGGCTGGGGTGTCCCTCACCTAGACAGCACAGAGTCAGAATTCCACCCTGTGCTTTACATAGACCCATGTCCTGTAGACATCTTATATAGGTCCATCTCCCATTCTCTTCTAGATCAATTCCAAAACCCACTTCTCTTTGCCATCCTCTTAAAGAATTCCCCAAAAATCTCAAGTTGGCTTAGTGGACTTTCACTATACTTTGTGTACTCTGGAATGGTATGCAGAAAGTTATAATGGAGGCTTTTTGTGATGTCTGTTTTGAGGACAGAAACTGGATTTTTCTTTTTTTTAAGGTTTTATTTATTTATTTATTTATTTATTTATTTATTTATTTGGCAGAGAGAGAGGACAAGTAGGGGGAGCAGTAGGCAAAGGGAGAAACAGGCTCCCTGCTGAGCAAGGAGCCCAATGTGGGGCTTGAACCCAGGACCCTGGGATCATGACCTGAGCTGAAGGCAGATGCTTAACCAACTGAACCACCCAGGTGCCCCAGAAACTGGATTTTTCATCTTTGTATCTCAAGAGACTAGGTAATAACTAGATTTTCAATAAAATGATGTGAACAGTGCTACACATAAAAGCAAGCAAAGGTTGTTGGATGAGGTTTGGAAGCAGGGGCAGAGTCCCAGAACTACTGGTTCTTTCTTCTTACCTCAGGTCCAGGGAAGTGAGTTCTCCTGGGAGCTCCTATATTCAGTTTCATTAGGTACCTTATAGAAATTATAAATACAGTGTGAGAAGACCCAGTCCCTGTGGTTAGAAGCAAAACTCTGATAGACTAAATTCTGTCCCCATTTGTTATCCATATTCGGTATTAAGTCAGTCTTGTGTTGTGCCTGGGCTGTGAGAGATGCACTCTGAGCTCAGTGCCGGCAGTAACCACCCACCCTACCAGGGTGGGGACTTGTAATAGGACCCACCCACTCCTGTCCCTTGGTCCTAAAAATGTTCTTATGTTCTATTTTTAGCTTATATTCCATGAGCTGATAGTTTTGCTAATGGGGAGGGGAGTACTAGTTTATCTTCTTTCTCCAACTTTCTTTTCCTAACTTGTGCCCTTCTGGGGAAACATTTATCAAAGATTTGCTTGATCCAGTAGTAGCCCTCAAATCATTTGTGTCATCCAATTCTTACCTACAACACTGGAAGGTAAGCAGTGGGAGGTGCTAGAACCACAGATAACACCCTGTCTTTCCTGCCATCAAATCTCAAGGTTGGGACAAGGTCAATGATAGGTTGGAAGGAAAAGCTTACAAATAAGGAGAAGCCTGCATTTGCTCTGCTTCATGTCTCAAATAGTTTTTCTGTAGTTCAAAAGCTCAAGGAGTCCATGTACCCATATAACTGTTACCCAGAATAATTGAGATTATGAATGCATGATATTTACAGTGACATTAAAGTAAATTTGGCAAAAATAACAATTTTTCTTCTCTTGTATAAAAAGTCGTCCAAATGAACTATAGTTAACCAAAAAGGGTTTAAATAGTAAAGACTGATTTAACCATAGAGTGATTTTTAAAGGCTACACTCAGCTAGCGTGTTGGTTCCCAAGCTGGTTGCAATTCAGAAAATCTGGAGCACTTCTTTTAAACTATTCCCCCTAGGCCCCTTACTCTGGGGAAGTGGTACGTCTGGGATGCAATCTGGGAGTCTATATTTATTTAATCAACACTTGGTTGATGCTAAAGCAGCTAGTGTTTGGAGATACCTCTTAACATGTTTGTGAAATTACAGCAAATGTTGGTCACTGTGAACAGGAGTGGAGCACTTTAGATTTTTAGAATTATATTGTGGGATCTCAGTTCATGTACAGAAGAATCCAAGAATTATTGTTTTACATAAAACTTCATCTCTAGCCCCTGCCCCCATTCTGCTTAGATCTTGAAAACTTCAGCCCTTCCTGGAATCCTTCCGGGGTGGTGGACCAGCTCTAGGTTCTTACACAGGACCAAGGAGGGCAGAAAGGTGTCCATCTGGCCCTAGTCATCAGCTCAGGTCTTTTGGCCTGGCCATATGGCCCAGCACATCTCAGCCTTTTGCTGCTTCTTTTGAGGTCTGATGGAGGCAGGAAGACTTTGTATGGCTATTCTATGACTATTATTATACAGCTATTTCCTTCCTGGAGCCTTGTCGCTCTGCCCCATCCCCTCCCCCAGCATTGCTTTCAAAATACAGGGCTTAACTGCCCCTCTGTCTTCAGGGGATGTCCTACAAGCCTCTTTCTTCTCCACTTTCAACAGCAACGTTTTTGTAGACTAGAGAAAGTCTTTCACACTTCATATTTCATAAAATCCTAACCCCACACCCCCACACAAACACAACCCAGCCTAAGGCTTCTGGAAACCCAAGCCAGCAACAGCAGTGTTTACACTCACCTCCTACTTCTCCTATGAGACAACAAGGTAGGTACTTGGTGAATGGGAAGAAAGAAAAGGAAAATACAGGAGAAAAGATACATGTCTTAAAATATTATCAAAACCACAGTTAAAGATGAAGAAATTTGATATAAAATTAGAATTTCACTCAAATATTCTCTAATTTCCTGGCGGTATCTGATAGTCACAGATATTTTGGGATAGACATCATTCCCATCTGATGAAATATATTTTACCAAACCTGGAACATAACTTTATAGTGTGGGATCATTTGGTTGAAAGAATCAAAACTCTGAGGTCAAGTAAGAAGGAAGTTATTTGAAGGTATTATCAGAGACAAGAAAGGACCAAAAAAAAAAAAAAAAAGGAAAAAGCTTGGGCGCGGGAAGGCTGGAACTATGAGTCAAAAATTAAGAACCTCTTTTCTCTTATAATGTATAAGGTCCCTCATCTTTGATTTTCCCTGCATATAGCTCTACTATTCTACTTTCTCTAAGGACTGGCTTATTCTGTTTCTGTGTGGATTCCAAAACTTGAAAATGGCTTTAATGTTCCATTGTATTGGCATCATCTTTGGCTTATCATAAATCTTCACCTTAAAGCTCTACCTTTGTTCATTTGATTAAGCCCCTCAGTGCCCTCATCCCAAATGATCACAAGAGAGAATCAGAATATTTCAATATCTTCCCAGTGTCCATTAAGGTCCAATCAACCATACGCCAAGGATTGGTTTGTTCATCTCCTCCCTCTGGATGCTGTCAGTAGAATAGGTTCTCTATAAAAAAGGTATTTGGGTAGGAGGCTGTGTTGATGTGACCACTAAAATTAAAATCTCCAACATTCCTGAATTCTGAAAAAAAAATTATCTGGCACTTTTAAGCCTTCTATATGCTATAAGGTTTCACTTTGCCTACAAAATGATATATCTTTTATTATATTGGTAATATTATAATTAATGATAATTAATTCTGAGATGGCATATCATCTCTAAGTTTATGCAAATCCTAGATATGTAGCCCTGACGTTAGAAACCAACAAACCCACCCAACAAAAGAATAAATATAAACACTGTCAACCCTAGATCTCTTTCAATCATAATGCATTATCAGTCAAACCAAATGTCTCTCTAGTGTTGAGAGTAAGAGACAATCTTAGTTAATGTCTATGACTGCCACATAAATTTTGTCTTAATTTTTATAGCTTTTAGGTGACGATCCAGCAATCCATAAATTACTTTTCATTACAAATTTTCTAAAAGACGAGGTAACTTTAACGGATTTTAAAAGCCGTCTGCCACTAGGTGGCACCAAATAGCCGTAATTCATAGATTGTATCCTAAAACCATACACGGGCCATCTAAGGACTATCTTTCTTTGCTTATAATTTATAAAAATTAAAAACAAATTATTTGTTCTCTTTCTGGAATAAGCTATAAAAACTATGATTTTTTTCTGAATAACTAAAATTTACTATTATTCCTTTTCAGGAAATTGAAATGTATTCATGTAGGCTGTTAATAAATTCATGGTAACATTATTTGTTGGATTTCTAAATATGTTATTCTGTTTTTCTACTAAGTGATTGCAGCATTAGAAATACTCATTTTTTATTTTATTTAGAAATATGTAAGATGACCCTTTCTAGAGATTTGTGTGTGTATGTAAGATCTAGTTTTACTAATGTAATCCCTGTCATTACAGAGTGTGCCTTTATTTTAATAGTGACGTTCTCAGTCCAAGGATGCATTTGGATTATGATATAGGTGCTGTGGCAAGATATACTTCTCCCCACCTACACTTGTAAATTTCCCTCTGTAATACAGGGCTCACCACACTACTTTAGGTTTTTGTCACCTCAAGGTCTGACTACTGCCATGTCCTCTACCTTGGTTGACAGAGGAAAAGCCCCTGGAATATTCAGCTAGTACAGAATGTGACAGCTTGTCTGTTTAGCAATGCCAACCACACAGAGCACATTATACGGATGCTCTGTGCATAGCTCTGGCTTCCAACAGTCATTCTAGGTGTTCATTTTAATTTATAAAGCTCTCCATGGCCTAGTACATGTAAGTAAGTTATACGACATCCTCGTTCCCTATACTGGCAGTTAAGGAATTTACCAGGTTGTCCTAGATGGGATGATGAACTCAGAGTTAGAGGTCCTGAACATTACCATTCAATCTCATTATCTGGCTTGAAAAGAACTGTACTCTTCATGATATAGAATTTTCTTGAAAATGTGGGTCCTTAATTTAGAGTCTATAAATAGTGTTTATTTGTGTAAGAAGGAGACAGGGACTAGCGGAACACAGGGTCATTTCAGTTTTGTCTACTGATGGAAATAATATTCTAGCAATAGGTATCTATTACAAAAATTACATGAAAAATGAAATTAACAGAATAGCATAAAACCAGCTTAAATGTATCACAGTTCCTCATGATTATCATTCAGCAAACATTTATTGAATGTTGAGTATGATTAAGATACTATATCAGAGACTGCAAGACACTTAGCAGTTCTATAAATAGAGTTATTAAATGGATGATTGTAATAAATATAAAACAGTAGTATTGAATGACAAGGTGTTTATTGGAATTATAGAGTATTGTTCCAAGTAAGTTTTTGCTTTGGTAGAATATAAAATAAAGACATGACTATCTCAAGATAACAAACTTGCCTGTATTTCAAACAACTAAAAAAAATCTGGAAACTAAATTCATGTGGATAAGTAAAAATAAATTATCTTGAATATTTTTAACACATAAAACATACATATTGTGTGTGTGTAATTTTCTCAATCAGAAACTACCGATTAGAAGAAAACAAGAGCTTAGCAGGTGTTCTATTTCAAATCTGTGCCTTTTCCGGAGGCACGCATTTCAAATTTCTTCTACATCCTGAAAAAGAAAAGCAGGTCAATTTGGGTATTTTCCCCTGATCAGAGTCTAGCATATCGGGGAAAGACTCGTGCTTTCCTACTTCCAAACATTAGTTAATTAAAAGGCTCTACATTTACCAATTTAAAAAATAGGTTTTAAAATAATGGCTGGGGAAACCACAGTAAGAGAAATGAAATGTTAATACATACACGTTTCCTTTAATTATAACAGAACGATGGTTTCTTTAATCAGTAATGGCGATAGTAAACAGATATTTTTAACTGCCAGTGAGAATGACTTTTACAAAGATTAGAACTTTAAGATGGAAAGACATTTTGCATAAACAAAAGCAATGTTTATTTTAATAAATTCTAATTATTCTTTTAGGTTACTGTACAACCAAAGGGCTCTAGATCTGCTCTGAAGTCCCTTCTGTTCACTTGCTTCAACAATCTCTCCTTCCAGTACCTGTCATCACTTGTGGTTTTCTCTTTCCTGAATCAAAAATAGGTTCGTATTTGATTTTCTGATTATCTCCAGCCAAAATGGTCTTTCAGCAGTTGCTTCTCCAGGAGTGATGGAAATGCTGTACCCACAAAATGCATCTTTAAGCACTTCTGCCTCATGTTTGGTAGGATACCCAGGTGATGGAGTGCTAGGCTTCAGTTTGGGTGTCATCTGTGTCCCTCATACAGCTGACAAGAAAAACTAATAATGAGTATTGGTTTCACTGTCTAGTGACCCCTCTCTAGAGCTGCATTATTAGGAGTAATACATTGCACGCCTATAAAAATGCATGGAAGCAACAGATGAAATTTGTTCTGCGACAAAGTCAGTAGTCTCCAAAGCAGCCCATATGCTTCGCTCCCATATTTTGCCTATAATGTATAGAACTACCTAATACTCAGACAGCTGCTAAAAGGAGGAGGGGGAATTTCACAAACACATCATCTTGAATATATAATTTTCACATAGCCAGATATCTGGCACCGTTGTTGACCCACTACAAAAATAACATGCATTTTGATTAAAAATATATCATTAAAAGTGTATCCAGACATGGTTAAAGCAAATCCTTTTGATTTAGTTTTATGATCTTAATTTCAAAGGAATAAGAATAATGGCTAATATTTTTAGAAAATTTACTCAGTGTATCAGAAACTACACTAAGCATCTTACCTCCATTACATATTATTATTTTGTAAGATGCCATCAGTACGGACTTATTATATACACAGATCTTGGGCAAGGTCACATAGCTGACTGTCTTAGATTTGAACCCAGACAGTCAGAGAAGAGAGCCTGGATTTTAAATCATTTCAATATAGGGGTGCTTGGGTGGTTCAGTTGGTTAAGCATCTGACTCGGTTTCTGCTCAGGTCATGATCTCAGAGTCTGAGATCGAGCCCCAAGTCTGCTGGGGTTTCTCTCTGCCCCTCCCCTGCTCTTTCTCTCCCTCTCTAATAAATGAATAAATCTTTAAAAAAATTATTTCATTATAGAGCTCTGTAGGTAATAGCATAGCTTTCATATCAGTAATTAATGTTTTTAAACAACAGATAATGCTTTATTTTTCATATTATTATTGTTCATCACTATGAAAACTCCATTTTATTGGCTTCATTTTGTTTTATCTCAACTATTCCTTTTATTTATGTAACAATTCATGAATATATCCTTTTTGGAAAATATTTAAGCATAAGGCATAAAAGATCAAAGTTGCCTCTCACTTCCCATTCTGAATTCCCATCGGAAAGACAACATATGTTAAAATTCTGCTGTATGCCCTTCCAGTCCTGTTGCTAAGAACTAACACACATACACATAGAAATATTTTATGAAACCCAATTGTACTATGCCCGTTCTCCAAGTACCCCTTTAAATATTGAACACACATACATATGCACACACAGAAATATCACTTTCATGTATTCATAATTATACTATACCCATTCTTCCAATATTGTTTTTTAATAGTTATACATTTTACACTTTCCCTGTAAATCTTCCACATTTTTTTCAGCTGTTGTCCAACATTTCATAATTTGAATGCTACACATTTACTGAATTCCTCACCTACTCAACAAATATATAATCTACACTTTTCTTTTGCTATTGCAAATCTGAAAGTGACATTTTAATACATATTACTGTTGTACAAAATTCACCTTTTATTTCCTTTCTCCATTAACCCAATGAGTCACCAAGCCCATTTCATTTGAAGTGGAAAACATGGTATTGTCAGATGATTCCTTCCAACAATATATATTCTTTAATCACTCCGTTGGATGTGTGTGTGTGTGTGTGTGTGTGTGTGTGTGTATGTGTATGTGTGTGTGTGATGATACAAATTGTTTTAATGTATGACTGATATGTGATTGAGAGCTTTTATTTCTATGTGTAACAAAAGAATAGACTAATACCAGATTCAACCAAAGACATTTAAATTAAACATTTTCACTGAAGTCGATGTAATTTTTGAAGCCTGATACTGATTTTAAAATAACAAATACCAAAAATATTTTAACCAATAGTTTAAAATCTCATAGGCTGTTATATACTCACTTATCCCCTTAATACCTTAAACAATGACTTCATTAAATTATAAAGTACCTTTCTCCAGTGGTTTTGTTCTGGTTTGTTTTGCAGTCTCCATCTCACAAAAGACACATGGCCCCAGCTGTCCTCTCCTATGGCATGTGAAGACACAGGAAATTTCCCTTGTATCTGTCAACCGAAGTTGGCGGTTGGAGGAAAATTCTCTCAATGGTGAGTAAGGGTGAGGAAGGCAGGCTAGAGCCCTGCCATCATGCGACTTACATTCAAGTAGGAGAGAGAAATAACATGCACACATATACTTGTTGAATTAATTAATTAGCTAATTAATGAAGAAAATATTTCTGATAATGATAAGATGCTATGAAGCACAGGAAAGGGACTGAGAAGATGAGATGGTGTAGGGAACAGAAAACAAGTTAGCATTTTGAAAATTATTTTACTTAGCTCATTTTTTTTACAGAATGATAAGCACCATAATTCTAGAGGGATATTTATAAAGTTGAGAATACACTTATACAAAAGAAATAAGATGGCGAAGGGTTGGAAGAAGATGCCAGATAAGGAATGGCTGAAAGAAGTGGTGATATTTGGAACACACAAGAAGATGGTCCAAGGAGAAGCATGACACCCACGTTTAGATATTTGGAAAGCTGTCATAAAATAAAAGGAATGGAACAATTTTATGTTTCGCATAGGAAGAACTAGACTAGGAATAGTAAGAGAAAAGATAAAATTAATATATATTGGATCTTCACTATGTACCCAGAACTGTCTGCTGTTTTACAAATATTTAATATTGTTATGATTCTTTTTAGATTTTTTTTCTTTTGTTCCTTTTTAGCAGAGCACTTAGGGCCATGAAGTTAAAAAACACACTGAGATTCACACAGATAGTGAATGGTGACGCTGGAATTTGGCCTTGGACCTTCTCCGAAGCTAGCGTTCTTTCCTCTGACACTCTGATCCTTGGTTTGGGCTTAATATAAAACAGAACTTTCTAATGTCTAAAACTGCTCCACCTGGTGAAGAAGTGGACTTCCCATTACCGAACTGTTACTGAGGTATTTGGGGGGAGATTCCTGCACCGTGTGGAAAGTCACCCCAAGGGTTCCTACAATCCTCAGAGACTGCAGTTTTCACTAAGTGAATAGTCTCCCGCACCCTATCGAATTGGTAGGAACTACACACATCAGCACAGTTTACTTCACAGGATTAGCAAATCGTCACCTATTAGAGATCTGGTCCCTGCAGGATCTGGAAGCATATTCCATACATGGGGCACCCTGAAACAGAATGAGACTACTGTGCTAGACACCAAGGGGAAGTGAGCTGCCCCAAAGAAAAGCTGCACCTACTTCACAGTTTTGAGTAGGACCAGATTGCAAAACACCTGCCAATTCTGGGATGTTTTTCATTTTCCACGGTTGTAATTACCTAGTGAGAGCAGGTCTAAATAGTGGAGACCCAGCAAGAATGAAAAAAGTATTTTGTAATATCAGGGATTTTGTTTTAACTTTTTTGGTAAACATCTCCTCAAATAGGACACACACAGGATATTTCACATTTCACATTGCTTTTATCTGTCAGTAATGACTGGTATTTCCACCTTAGGTAAAATTATTAAAAAGCCGTAATATCTTCAGTTTAGCAACTAGTTCTTTTGAGTTGACAAAACTTAAAACATACCCTTTAAATCTTAGCTTTAAGTCTGTTGTGAGGTTTTTTTTTTAAAGATTTTATTTATTCATTCGACAGAGATAGAGACAGCCAGCGAGAGAGGGAACACAAGCAGGGGGAGTGGGAGAGGAAGAAGCAGGCTCATAGCGGATGAGCCTGATGTGGGGCTCGATCCCACAACGCGGGATCACGCCCTGAGCCGAAGGCAGACGCTTAACCGCTGTGCCACCCAGGCGCCCCTGTTGTGAGTTTTTAATTTAAACTAAAAATAACGTTTAAAGTCATTTCAAAAATCTAACCATATGGGCGCCTGGGGGGCTGAGTTGGTTAAGTGTCTGCCTTTGGCTCAGGTCATGATCCCAGGGTCCTGGGGTCCAGTCGGCAGCGGGCTCCCTGTTCAGTGGGGAGTCTGCTACTTCCCCTACTCCTCCCCCTGCTAGTGATCTTTCTCTCTCTCTTTCACACACTCTCTCTCTCTCAAATAAATAAATAATCTTAGAAAAAATCCAACTGTAGACTTCAGTACTAAATGTTCAGTGGTTAAGAATTTCATAGTTTGATTTTGTGCTATACTGACACAGATGCATCTTTTTTTATTGGCTTTAAATGTATAGGCCTTTAATATCCTCCAGTGACTGTTTTCAACATGTTATTGGATTGGTTGAAACCAGAGACTAATCTGGGGTGCCTGGGTAGCTCATTCAGTTAGGCATCGGACTCTTGAGCTCATCAGCTCAGGTCTTGAGCTCAGGGTCATGAATTGTGGAGTCTACTGAAGAAACAAAAAGAAGAGACTAATCAACTTTTACTACATCTTTTATAATTTTATTGAATTTTTAATTTAATTAACTTTTTAATTTAATTTTATTTACCTAAGTTCTGTTTTGCAAAGTTAAATAATCCTAGTTGCCGCAGTTTCTCATTTTTGCACACTGGAGTCCTGCAGTTTTGCCTTCCTTGGCCCTCTTAATTACATATTCAAAGTAAGACAAGCAACACTGAGGTTGGGCCTCACTTAGCTAATGAGATTGGACTAAATCATGGCCCAGGGTAAGTTGGTTTGCTAATTTCTTAGAATTAGTAGTGCTAGTCTAAAAACTTAAAGAGTGATGTGAAAGAGGGAAAATTAAGGTAGTTTGCCTTTAGTTCCACTTGAGTTCAGGAACCTGGCATTAAAGGGGACAACTAGAATCCAAATGAATATTAATTTAACAATTAATGAGCAGAAGACAGAATGGGGGGAGATCTTCAGAAAGACTATCAATGCATTTTTGTACTTTCTACCATTCTCCAAACTTTAATTTGTAAGGACATGTTTCATCACACTTTCAAATTAGCCTAGATTCTATAAATTTTTCTTTTTCATTAATTTTGCCTGCAAGGTATACAGCTGCCAAATATTTCATGTAACAATTTTATATCATCAATTCACGTATAAAGAAGAAATATAGTATTCTTCTAATCCCAACACATGCATGCACATACACGCACACACATATATCTAGTGATATAGAAAAAAATGTTTTTGCAAAGACTATCAGCAATATATCATGTTGAAATTATTAAAGTATAATAAAATAATGTTCTATTATTAATATTTATACTAACCAATAATGTCCAACAATGGGCAAAGAAATGTCATCCTTCAAATAATGGTTTGATAGATAATTAGGAAGGATAACTGAAATATTTGTTGTCTGGTTGGCCTCCTTCATGCCAGGTTCCCAAACTCAAGCCAAACTAAAGACGGAAAGGGCAGGCTCACACACCTTCCCAAGTGTGAGCTCAAACTCAGTATGAGGGAGGGCTGGGAGAGGATCCCCATTAGATGGATTCCTGAAGCTGTTCTAAAGGATCTGAGGAAGACGAGGTGGGGGAGCATGCTAGAGCGATTGCACAATCCTCCCGCCACTGGGAGGATAGTGGGATAATAATACTTTTCTCATTTTCCCCCACAGCACTTCAACTTTCTTTTTTCCTGCCAGAAGCAGTAGTAAACCAGGGCTGTCGCTGTGGGTACTGGAAGGAGGGATGATCCTTAAGTAAGAAATTGGAACTCTACCTTTTAAAACTTATGTCAAAATTCCTAGGGCCTGATGAGGGGAACTGTGCCTTTATTCCATCTGGCAAAACTGGGTTGACAGTCACTGGGGCTTTCTTACCTAGTGGTCATGATAGCCCACTAGTTCTGTACTTACTCACCATGAACAGAGGTGGACTGAGCAGCAGGCACTTGCTGGACTAGTATTGCTACTGCCGTCTGGACTGGCATAGTGCCCGAACTTAACATCCCTTCCAAAGGTGAAAAGATTTAGATGTAAATGTACAGAAGGAAGAATGGGCACTAAGGGTAGAAGAATGAACAAATGGATTATTCAATGAGGAAAATCCAATATTGTATTGCTTCCTCGAAAGGCTCATAACAAGAGATGATATCATCTCTTAATTTAATTATGCCACATGTCTGAAAGGGTGAAGCCACTTCTGCTTTTGGAATACTCCATACCAACAGGGCAAAGAATAAAGAGCTGGAAGTCCAGAGGATATGCAGCTATGCTTGAGGGACTTCACCAGGAGCTTTTGAGGGTTATAATGACATTTGTGTGTATGTGTGTGCACGTGTGCATTCAAATGGCAACTCTATGCCAGAGGAGAAGTTATATGTGGCATCCTTGGATCTGGTTTTAATGAGTAGCTACTATATATAACATCAGTGAGGACAATTCTTGGCAAGACTTGGACAAATCCCTTAAGCCTACTTTGATTTAGTTAATTGGGATCGTATCTATTCGGCCTGCCAACTTCAACAGTGTTGTTGTGAGGCTCAAGTAACACAAGGTCAATGCAATTTATAAACTGAAAAGCTCCATGTAAAAGTAAGATCTTAATATTCTGTACCTTTGGCAGTGCATCTCTCATTTGCTTTTCCCAGTAGGAAAGCTCTCTGGAACCCTAAAATGGCCTCACCTACACCCATTTGAAGAAGCTTGCATTCTTTGACCTCATTTGTTTACACTTCTTAGTGGGTTTTGATTTGAAGGAAAAGTTCTGCTGCTTTCATTTTTTTAAACATTTTTTAAAACATTCTGGACCAAAATGTGGCATATGATTAATATTTATGTAACTCTCTTTTTAACCTAAATCCTCTTCTTTCAGCAAATGTCTTCCATGAATTGTGGCTTTTTTCTGCAATAGGCTTCATTTAACAAATTTTATCCTATGTCTATATTAAAATATAGTATTAAGTGGCCTCATTCATTTATTAAAATGCATTTATTCAACACATATTTATTAGGTTCTGTCCATATATGATAGACAATCTATGAGGCCTCTAGAGAAACAAAAAGAATTAGTCCCTGTTCTAAAGGCACTTAGAATCTAGTGAAGAGAAAACTACTCAGAGAAATAGATGGAGATATTTTCTTTAGTGGAATAGAAGCAAAGTACAGTGGGGCCCTGGGAGGGATAATCAAACCTGCCCCCAGGTCAGCCAGGAGAGAGTACAATCCAGGCAAAGGATATCATGTGTGTGACAATTTCTAGAAACTGCAGGACAGTAAGGATGAAGAGTAAAAGTCTTGGTGTGGAGGTAGGAAGAAAGGATAAGGCATAGAAAGGGCAAAACTAGACCAGAGGTGGAAGCAGCAGACATAATGGCCTTTTGTGCTAAGCAGATTTTAGATTTCATTCTGCATCTAGGCAGAGCTATAGGAGAATTTTGAACATGATAGTGATTCCTTCCAAACCTATTTGGGTTTCAATATGTATAATTTAAGTCAATATCTTATGTGTGAGATCATATTTGTTTTCAGCCGCAAAAGTGTCTGTCAAATGAATGGATGGATGGACGGATGGATGGATGTTGTTCTCCAGATCTCAAACCTGTTCCATGATCACAGGATAAAGTGCTAATTACTTTGACTATGCTATTCATCATAGCATTAAAAAAAATAGGAATAAAATTAATCAAGGAGGTGAAAGGTCTGTACCCTAAAAATATAAGACTTTGGTAAAAAAAAAAAATTGAAGACATAAACAAATGGAAATATATCCTGTGTTCATGGATCAGAAGAATTAATATTGTGAAAATGTCCACAATAGAAGAAATAACAAGTGTTGGTAAGGATGTGGAAAAAACGGAACCCTTGTGCGCTGTTGGTGGGAATGTAAATCAGTGCTGATTCATATGGAAAACAGTATGGAGTTTCCTCTGAAAGTTAAAAATGGAACTACCATATGACCCAGCAATTCCACTTCTGGGTATCTGTCCAAAGGAAACGAAAACATTAACTTGAAAACATACATGCACTCTCATGTTCAATACCGCATTTTTGACAATAACCAAGATATGGAAAAATCCTAAGTGTCAATAGATACAGATCGGTGGTTGCCAGAGGTGAGGAAGGGGGTGGGAAAATGGGTGAAAGGGGTCTAAAGTTACAAACTTCCAGTTAAAAAATAAAGACGTCATGGGGATATAATGTACTGCATGATGATTATAGTTAATAATATTCTCTTACATGGGATGCCTGGGTGGCTCAGTCAGTTAAGTATCTGCCTTCGGCTCGGATCATGATTCCAGGGTCCTGGGATTGAGCCCCGCATCAGGCTCCTTGCTCAGCAGGGAGCCTGGTTCTCCCTCTGCCTGCTGTTTCCCCTGCCAATGCTCTCTCATGCTCTCGCTCTCTCTTTCTCTATGACAAATAAATAAAATCTTTTAAAAATAAAAATAATATTCTTTTACATATTTGAAAGTTGCTAAGAGAGTAAAGTTTAAGTGTTCTCACCACAAATAATAAATAGAAATTATGTCAGATGATGGAAATTTTAACTACACCTCTGTGGTAATCATTTTGCCATATATAAGTGTATCACATCAACTTGCTGTACACCTTAAACTAACACATTGTTATATGTCAATCATATATATTAGTGAAGCTGGGAAAAATAACTCATCTTAAAAAATTCGTGAGAATTTGACATTCTAAAGCATAGGATAATTAGCAATAATATTTCAGTTATTTACCACATGATAAAATTCAGGTTTTAGGAAAATGTGTCCTATTTCTCTTATGCTTTAAGATGCCCTTATTACCCACCCCAACAGACACACATGCACAAACACACACACAAATACACACACACACACACACACATACCGCATTTTTGACACACTGACTTCTGCCAAGAGGTTACTTGCTGTTCAATTTGCGAAGCATAGACCTGCGCTTTGGCTGGGCACTGGGGTAAAGGCCGCTGCCAAGGTGACTTTGCCCTCCTGTTACTCTGACCACAGTGAGGCTTTCTCAACCATCCAGTAACTTTCTGTTATAATTGCATCATCCCTTCCTTTCTTTGTGTTCAAGGCTCTGCCACTGATCACCATCTGTAAGGAAAAAGCTTCATTTTTCCATTATTATACACACAGCCCAGTCCCTTTCTTCTTCTTTTTTTTCAACATATACTCCCACTCCCCCTCACCCTTTTTCTCACTCTTATTGTCTCTTCTTTTATCGCAGTTCCTTTTTGCCTGACAGTGTCTCATAAAATTCACTGGGGTTAAATCCTTTGATGATTCTTCTTCAAGTGCTTTCTCTGCCCAAATTGTATGACATTTTTGTCTTAGATTTGTTTTACATTTTCGCTGGATTCGAAGTCTACTGAATTTTTCACATTGCCTTTCTAGTATTCTGTGTTTTTCCTGCCCATTTTAATTGCCTGATTATTGAACAAATCTTCTTCAATTAGGCCTTTCTAAGTCCATCTGGCATGGATTTATCCCACTGGTGCCTTCAGTGGGATAAAAGTGAACATTGGTAGAGATTAGATCACTAGAAACTGCTTGCTACCGATGACAGGGATGATAAAGTGGGAGACATAGTTCACATTCAGATTTTAGGTTTCCTTGAGTTTCTTAAATTCTATTTTTCATTTGTCCCACATAAATAAAGAGTTCTCTGATATTACCAATGTTTGCATTGATTTGGCTTCTCTGAGATGTTTGATTGGTTGCCCATCCTTTATTAGTTTTTAAAACATGGATAATAAATCCATACAATTGAATTTATTTATTTTTTAATGTGACCTAAGACAAATTACTTAACTTCCCTGAGCCTTAGTTTTCTCATTTGGAAATGGCAAATAAGGTCTAGTTCACCAATACTTAGAAAGGACTAAATCAAAGGCATTGTACAAAGCACCAAGCTTACTGCTTGCAATATTTTAAGCATTCAGTAATCATTAGTTTCCTTCTGTCTTCTTTTTCAATATGATTACTATTATTTTTTTAAATATAGAACATTTAGATTCTAAGAATGTGCCTTCATCACTATCTTCAAATTACTTTCATGGGTAGCTTTACGATTATGTTAATAATATTTATCTTTTAAAATGACTGGCATTGAGAAAAACACAGGATTTTAAAATTAATTTTGAGTCTATCAGGTTTTTTTTTAACACATAGCTATCAAAGGCCCAGATGTGTACCATATGAGTTGATGAAAATGTACATAGGAAGTTGTGATAAAAGCTTTTCTTTTTAGTCTATCATATCTCAAATTCAAGGTTACTCTTACACAGCTGGTATATATTAAATATAATATTTTCAGTTATAAAGAATGGTTGGTCTAAAAAGTACGGGAAAGTTGTAGAGAGGATTGGGAACACTTCTTCCTGGGACACAGTGAAGTTGGGATGGAATCTTTGTATTTCTATAGCATCTCTTCATGAAATATGGACAAGACATCACAATTTGAGAAAAAAAATATTTGAAGAATTACATTTTACCCAAAATGTAGACTTTTGCTCATCTACAGTCTCTTTTAAAACAAATGAGTAAAAATTCATCATTTCCTGGCAATATGGCATATACTAGTAACAGTGTCATTGGAAAAAGTGCATCTCTAAAAATACTTGAGAAGTTACAAGTTAAAAGAGACCTCAAATAAGAAAGAAACAGAAGTTAATAAGATCAAGGGAAGTGTGGCGAATACTATTCGTTCCATATCTATCAGCCATTCCCTCTAATCTCTTTTCTAACAGAACCCTAATTTGTCTCACTTGGCAATGGACTCAGCCCCAAGTGATGAAATGTGATTGTTTCAGGGAAGCCAATCATTAAAATTTTGCCTCTTTCCCAGCTGTTCTTGAGCTAGTGGTGGTATTATTTAGAGCAATGAGACATGAGGGGAAGTCTGCTGGGGAGCTTTGGCCAAGCTTTTCTTTCTTATAGAAAGGTACAGGAGAGAACATTCTGAAACTGGCCCATCCCCCCTTTTATTGCTTTGAACATAAGGCCTGAAGTTTTTGCAGAAAATCTTGCAAGCATCAGGTTGCAAATATAAACTGAAGAGTTAACACACCAAGGTTGATAGAACAAAAAATAAAAATTATCTGGGTCACTGATAACATATTCAAGCCCCTGGAGCAACACTGAAAGTATGCATCTTCAGATTTCTTAAGGCACAATAAAAACACTTATGGTTTAAACCACTGTTGTTCAAATATGCTATTGCTTAAAAGCAAAAGAATTCCTGAATGACACAAGAGTTCTCTTTTTGCTTTGGGGTTTGTTATTATACTTTCTGCTGCTGGTGGTCTTTTGTTTTGTGTGTTTTTTTTTTAATACAATGTAACATAAGCACAACTGTTTGAAAAATGAAAAATTCAGAAACCCCAACCTCCAAAAATTGGAAGCAACCCAAATAGTCATTGACAAGTGAATAAGAAATTGTAGTACATCTGTACAGTAGAATACCACTCGGCAATAAAAACGATTGAACTATTGACACATATAATGTGTATGCACTTAAAATCATTATGCTAATGAAAAAAGTGAGACATAAAGGACATACATATATGAGTCAATTCACAGGAAGCTCTAGAATAGGAAAAACTTATCTGCAATTTGCTTAGACACCAAGAAATAAGCATAATTATGTTTAACAAGGAAGGAGAATTTTTTTTTTCTTAAATAGTATCCAGGGACATAAATGGACTGTTGGCAGTCTTTGCCAGCAGCTCTCTCTCCTGGCTTTATTACAATCCATGGTCTCCTCTTGTAATCCTTGGCTCTCTATGTCGGTTGTACATATGCTTTTAACTTCTAATTTTAAAAGAAATCAGGCCGCAGGAAGATTAAAAAATACTACAGAGAGGTTCTATGGACTTTTCATCCAGTTCCCCCAAATGCGTACATCTTATAGAAAAAAGAGTTTAACAGTAAAACCAAGAAACTGACATTAGTTTGTGTCACAATGTGTGTGTAAAATTCTGTGACATTTTATCATGCATGTATTTGTGTATCCACCACAAAAATCAAGACACAGAACTATTCCATCACGGTGATGATCTTTGCTTCGTAGTCACATGAACTCCCCACACCCCAGGGTCCTAACCCCTGGAATCCACTAATCTGTTCCTCATCTCCACAATTTTGTTATTTTGAGAATGTTGTATAAAGGGAGTCATACATACATACAATGTGACCTTTGAGATTGTTTTTTTGCAGTCAGCCTAATGCCCTTGATCCAACCAAGTTGTTGGATGTATCAGTTGTTCATTCCTTTTTATTCTGTGTAATCCATGGTATGGGTGTAAAACAATTTGTTTAACCACCCAATTATTGATGGATATTTTGGTTGTGTCAAGCTTTGTAATACTACAAATAAAACTTCTGTGAATATTCTTGTATAGGTTTTTGGTAGACCTAAATTTTCATTTTTCTGGATAAATGCTCAGCAATGAATGCAATTGCTGGGTTGTAGTAGTGTATGTTTCATTTTTTAAGAAACTGCCACACTCTTTTCCAGAGTGGCTGTACCATTTTACATTCCCACCAGAGATGCATAAGAGGGCCAGTTTCTCCACATCCTTGCTAGCATTTGACATACCACCATTTTTTAAAAATTTTATCCGTTCTAATAGGTGTGTAGTAACTAGCAATGTTAAACATCTTTTCATGTGCTTATTTGCCATTTGCATATCCTCTTTGATTAAATGTCTCATGTCTTTTGCCAATTTTCTAATTGAACTGTTCTCTTTCTTTTTTTATTCTTAAGTTTTGAGAGTCCTTTATATGCTTTGACACAAACCTTTTTTTCATATATGTGGTTTGCCAATATTTTCTCCTAGTCTAGAGCTTACCTCTTCATCCTTCTTAAACAGGGTTTTTCACAGAGCAAAAGTTTTCTTAAGTTTTGATGAGGTTCAGTTTACAAATTTATTTTTGTTCCTTACCTTGCTTATTCTTTGGAATCGGACCAGTAAGCTTGTTCCAGTAAGTGTGCTCAGTGCTTGTTTTCTCTTCCAGCTGAGTTAGCTCTTGACATTAGAGGAATCCTTCTGAGGTATCAAATCCTTGATGAACCTGATTATGGCAGAACTAAGGTTCTCAGAAAAATCAGTGTAAAGGATGGTTGCTAAGCAAGACAACCACAAGGTCTACCTTATCCTCTATCCAAAGCCAATAATAAGGAGGCAGTGCAAAAGCGAGGTCCCTTAAGGGAAGTTTGACCCCAGACTCTCTTCTAGAGGGATCAGACTTAGCTCTATTATAAACCTTTAGGAAAAAGTAAACCTTGAGGAAACTGACGGATGGAAGTCTGGTTTTGTCTGGAGGACAAGGGGAGTAGGAAGGGCAATCTTCTAAGAAATAATGTCTAGCTTCAGTATAGGCTACAAATTTCCAGAGGTAAACTGCTCAGTATGCAGTCAAGAAAAGCACTGAGGACATTTAATCTGCAATGCAAGAATTTTTGGAAAGAGCTTGGACAGCCAGTCACTTCTGGACTCTATTTCCTGACTACCCTTAATGAAACGACTCCAAGAAATACCACTTCATAACAAAAATCCATACCCAAATTCTTTAGGAAGAATCTTGGATTAGGTGACCTCTAAGCCTCCATCTAACCCAAAGATTATGATTCTAAGATATTAAATATTGACAGACAAATAATGTGGACTCAATAAATATTTGCTGGAATTGAAGTGAGTTGAATTCAGGAAGTAAAAGCGTCTATATTTTATGACTGCAGGTTATCTAATTCCCACAGTCAAAGAGCTGTATGAACTTCCTTTCCTTTGAAAGTCTTACATTTGTTCACCACATTTCCCTGCTAAAATCTGTGAGGTAGAGCTCATCTTAATACCATATTTTAGAGGTCAAATTGCCTTCAATGGTTTATTTTAGAGTGTCCTTTCTCCAATATTATTATGTCCCAACATAGAGTTTTCATATCTCTTATCTAAAAATAAATTACCTGAACTTGATTGCATATAGGATCATGGACTAATGAACATGGATTTTTGCTTAACAGATACTCAATTTTTTTCTAGCGAAGATACTTTATGATTTATGATCCTTAATGACCTAGTTATTTGAAAAAACCATGGAAGGTATCAATGAGTTTTCTTCAATTGGTTAAAATATCATACATTTCTTTCACCAGTTCAGACATCTTTGTCTTTGATCCTGATTCACAGAATTTAGTGAGGAGGTGGAAAAGAGGATTGTTACAGAAGATGAATCAACAACACGATGGACAAAGGATCATAGAAGTAATGAAAAGATTTTTTAACTTCAAAAAATAAGTCAGAAAATGTGAGAATCTTTGGATAGGGAAATGAAATCTTACTTTAGCAGAAATTTATCTAATACATACAATATATTCTTATGAGAGGAACCATGTTTATTTATGATCATGAACCCAATGATAATATTCTATATACTATTTTCCTGAAGTAAACTCAACAATGCATTTGGTGTTCACACCAAATATATTAAGAATATAACCCCAAAAACTAAATAATTAATGTACTCACGGTATATATCCCTATGTCATGAAAATTATTTTATATACCTACTTTTTTATCAACTTTAAATTTACAAGGCAATCTAGATATTATGAAAATTGATTATGCAAAAAATATTATCAGGATCCAGAAATGGCTTTGTATGGTTTTCCATGACTTAATTTTTTTAAGAAATCAACTGAGCATAAAATTGTTATTTTGAGTTTTTATAATATGAAGACAGAAGACATTATTATTAACAGATTAGGCAATCCATTTGTTTTAGCATGTTTATTGTAATTCAATAAAAACATACTTATTGACTCGCTAATTTTTGCTAAACTAATTTAGAACTTGCTTTGACCTCCTCTACTCAACTACTGTAACTGTGCTATAACCTAATTAGGAAAACCTCAAGAGACAATGGTTGTTTCTTATGATTAAATATAAAGTGAGAATCTAGTTTTACTTTATCAGTTCACAGTTCGTTTTTATTCATTTACCTGGAATAAGACTGAAAATACTTTAACAGTTATTCTGTTATATATAATCAAAACAGAAACGTCTTTTACCTACATGATTTTTTGATTGGCATATATAGGAAGATGCTACTTTAAAATACATAATGTTGCAAGTGATTTTTCTAAACCTGCAATGTCTTTTCTCAGAAACAATGTTGTAAATGGTGTTCAGATACCCTGCTAGTTCATGAAATGTACGTATCATTTGTGGATATGTTATTTGTATTAACAAAATGTAGAACATCACTCTACTAAGTAAATTTTAAAAAGTAAAGTTGAAATATAATTTCATATTTAAGTTATGCTTGAGATAAATATAGTTTTATTAGAGGGTGTTAATTGGGGGTACTAAATTTGTGACAATTTTCTAAAAAGCTCTCTAGGGCACTGTCTTTTCAAATAAAAAGTGTAAAATTGTTATTTAATAAATTATTTACTTTTTTCCAGTTATATTATGTCTTTACTGCAGAGGATTTGAAAATATGAAAGCAGAAAGGAAAAATAAATCACCTGAAATTCCACTGCTTATATACAACCTTTCTTATTCTGTTTATGTAGTTACCTATTGCTGTGTAACAAATTACCCCCCAAAACTTACAGGCTTTAAGTTAACAAACATAGTTCCTGAAGGTCAGAAATCCAGAAGTGGTTTGCCTGAGTGATTCTTGCTCAGATTCTCTCATGAGGTTGGAATCGAGCTGATGGCCAGGGCGCAGCCATCATAAGAAGACTCAATTGGGAAAAAAGGATTTGTTTCCAAGTTCACTCACATGGTTGTTGGCAGGCCTCAGTTCTTCCCTGGCTGTTGCCCGGAGACAGCACTTCCTCACCATGTTGGCCTCTCCACAGAGCTGCTCACAACATGGCAGCTTGCCTGAGCAAGGGATCTAAGAGACAGATCCAAAACCCTAGACAGAAGTCACACAGTCTTTTATAACCTAAGCTCAGAAGTGACATGCCATCACCTGTGCCATATAGATGGACTCTGGAAAAATGTGGGAGGGGACTATACAAGGGTGTGACTACCAAGAGGTAGAGAGGATTGTGGGCCAATTTGAGGGGAGTTGCAATAGTACATTTCTTTCTGGTCTTTTTTTTTTTTTGGACATATTTTTATATACTATTGTTCCACCATATAACAAAAGCATTTTATATGTTATTAAAACATCCCATGATATTATTTTAGTGGTTAGACTATATTATATATTGTTGACTGTAATCACTTCTAAATATGCAGTATTGTAAATAATACATATTCTATGATAAACAGCTTTTGCATGCAGCTTTTCCATCTGCATTTCAGATAATTTCTTTTGGATTGCAATCTAGCTAAGGGACTAATTTAAAAAGCTGTAACACAAGTTGCCAAATTGCTTTCCAATTGGAACATATCAATTTAACTCACAGAGGGGTTTAAGAGTATTTCACTGCTCCTTTATCTGGGGACTTCAAGGTTTTGAAAGCTAATAGAACTAGTTTTTAAATTTTTTTTATTTTCATATTAGTTTCCCCATTTCTTGATTTCTTACATTACTAGCTCTGCTCCTAAGTGTAGCAACCATGATGTGTGTGTGTGTGTGTGTGTGTGTGTGTGTGTGTTTTCTGGGAAGAGTGGGAGAGAGAAAAAGAGAGAGACAGAATTAGGAACATTTTCCTGAGTTAAGTGAAAAAGAGTCAGAAGGGGGAGGGAAGGAAAGAATTTAGAGAGGAGGTAATGTATAACTGAGAAAGTATAGTCTAATGCTATATTTACTGAACTGGGAGTAGTGTTAAAAAGGAAAGGATAGCATGGAACCAGCATGCCTCGATGGGACAGAAAAAGGCAATTGGGATGGGAAAAAGACTGGAGAATGCAATATCCTCTGACTGTCCCTAGGGGACCCTATGGGGCCAGGATAACTGCTTTCCTCCTCTGAGAGTCAGAGGGGATGCTGAGAGAGGAAAACATGTGAAGCTCTCCCTAAACTGGAAACATTTATGTTCGCTTCTTGTATTCCTGTCTATAATGAAACTATTTTCCTGTGGTGAAATCAGGACAAATTAGAAGTAATCTTTTTATAAAAGTGCATTCTGTATGTAAGAGTGACATGAGATAATTCAGGGAACTGCCTCATACTGCCTCACAGTCTTAAACCCACGATAGAACCATTTTTTTACCACAACTTCATGCTTTTACCCAAAGATTGTGAGTTTTTTGAAGCTGCTATGTGGTAAATTTAAAATTTTGGATGAAAAGATGTATAAAGAGAGAGAGAGGTAAACCAAGAAACATACTCTTCACTATAGAGAATTGATAGTTACCAGAGGAGGTGGGTGGGGGGATGGGTGAAGTCGGTATTGGGGATTAAGGAGTACACCTGTTGTGATGAGTGCAGGGTAACATATGGGAGTGTTGCATCACTATATTGTATACCTGAAACTGATATTGCAGTGTATGTTAACCCACTGGAATTAAAATAGAAACTTAAAAAAAATAAAAGAAGCATTCTTAGATTTGTTTTTTAAGTTATCATCATAAACGAAAAATAAACAATAACTTGTTAGTGTAGCCTTAAGAAATATTTTCCCTGGTCTCATTATATCCTGGATATACGTCTACCCAATGCTGCATTGAAACTCATGTTTCACTGAAATAATTCACTTATGTATCTTCTATCTCTCACTAGAGTGTATCTCCTGGGCAGAGAACTAATCTTATACATCTTTAATTATTGGAATGCCTACCACAGTGGTTTGTATATAAATATTTGTTGAGCCATTAAATAATGCAGTTGGGAATTGGAATGCCAGACTGAATATACTTTTATATCTTTCTGCTAAGTTCTTTCATATGAAAAAATAATGAAAATCTTCAGTTATAACTATTTTAGCCAGATGATTGGGTACAAAGTAGACTAAAAGATCTGCTAAAAATGATACACAGCTAAAAATATATCTGACAATGTTCTGAGAGAATATATTTAACATCTAAAATACATTTGTCTGGGGCATGACATTCATTCATTCATTCCAAGGAAGATGATTAAATATCTCATATTTGCTAGGCATATTTGCTCTATTGGACTATAGGACTTAGGATTCAACTCCACTGGCTACAGGGAAGCTTGGCCTAATTCTAAGTGACATGTGTTTCATATGCGTTCTAGAAAGCAGTGAGGAGGATGAACTGGAACAAAGAAAAACTGAAAGTAGGGAAGGTGATTAGAAAGTTATCAAGAATGACCAAGTGAGAAGTGATGAAGACTCGAAGTAAAGCAACACCATGGGGATAGATGGAAGACAATGGGAGATAAAAGAGTTAATAACGAATGAAACCTAATGCACGAATTGTGAGAATGTGAAGGAGGTAGCATATGTGACTTGGGTCTTCTTGGCTTCAGGAACAGGTTGGGTTGAGGGACTATTAACTGTTAAACAGGTGGCATGAGGAGTAGCTGGCCAAGGAGAAAAGGGCAAATTTTTACCTTGTCACAATTCATATGGTGCTATCAATAAGCAATTGATTAAACACTTCTGGAGCTTAGGAGATAAACATCTGTGGGGAATTTTGGAAGTTGTCATTGTGAGGATGGTGATGTGGATAATGGCAAAGGGAAGGAAAAGAAGGAGAAACATAAAGAAGGAGAATGAGAAGAAAGAGGAGAAGCAGAAGGTAAGGGGAAGAGGGTAGATGTTTGAACTTTTATATGATTTGTTACGATTAACCACTTCAATACATTCTTTGGGAAAACTACTATGGTTACTAGAGCCATATGGTTATTAAATCAAAATAAAAATCTACACTGATGCAGGTTTTTGATATAGTTCATTTTTGCTTATAGCTTTAAAAAAATCAATGTTATATTTTGTCTCACAGACTCGTGTTAGCCTTTATTTCTTGAGTGTAGTGAAGACAAGCTGCTATTGAGATTATGGGTTTCGCCCCCTAGGAGTCCCTGAAGATCATTAACCCTGAAAAACATCATAAACTGTGGTTTGTGTTAGCACCTCTTGCCATCAGTTTTTCTATAATGAACACTTACAATCAACAGTGATGAACCTCTTTACACTATTGAAGAAATCTTGCAGACTTTAATTGACTTTCAAGAGAAACAAGTCATCAGACTTTTTTTTTCCTCCCGCGTATTACAGTGGACATGACATGACAGTTAACCATCTTTAATACTGTCCTGACATCCAAAGGTATTGCCGTCACTGAGCTGTATCATTTTCGATGACTGTGAAGAAAATGTAAAGAGATGGGGTGTGTGACAAAAATGAATTTTGTAGAGTACGAGGAAGGAGGATGACTGTATGTCTAGAAATATGGAATAGTTCAATAATAATTATCAGTTTTACTAATGAGATGTAGAATCTTGCTTTCATCTCTGGATCTTTGCTTTATGATTGGTAAATGAAGGAGCTGGATGAGAGTATTATGAAGTTTCCTTCAGCTCTAAAATTATACCATAACTCAGAGACATACAAACTCTGACTAATTTATTAGTAGAACCATCATCAAGCAAAGGGCTCTTGCATCACCCAACTCAATATATTTAAATAATGTGTCAGGAAGTAAACATCAGGGATTTGACAATTTGGCTATGCTTGCTTTTACAGAGATAGACCACTTCTCAGAAAAATCTAGGTATTAACTTGAGCCATATGAAATCATTATTTGTGTGGCTCCAAATTGACCAGATATAGTTTAGTATGATTCAACTTAATATTATTATTTCTAGTGAGTACCTTACCAACATAAGCAAGCTATTACATTTTTTAAAAATTAATTCTTTTCTGGAAAACAGAAATTTGGTACTCAAGTCTCTAACATGGAGAGGGATGCCACCTTATCGATAGTGAGGTATTTTGAGATCCTTAAAAAAAATAGGTCTAATAGATACAAACTATACCAACAAAGTGGTGTGTGAAAAAGATGGAGTCCTCTTTGCTTGATGGAGGCCTTTTGGGTCAGCATTAGAATTCTTTATCCAGTAGTTGGCCTTTTTCTATATTCATTTGGATAAAGCCTTCTTGGCAAGACTTTATCCCAGAGCAATTGATCTTTGTCTTTGCAGCAGTATTAACCAGAACTGGAGCCTGACATTAACTGTCTTTCCAGCAATTTTTAAAGATGTTCACAGCCAACCTCTTAGCAGAGATATGCTGTGTTTATATGTTTCCAGAGTAGATATACTAACAAAGAAGTAGATTACATTCAAGAGAGAATTAAAAGTATATTACTGGCCCGGGGACATGGGAGTGGAAGTCCCATCCCTTCTATCAGCAGCCTACTAGAGGCAAGGGCAGGGGAAGGGGTGACTGAAACCTGTAGTCCCACAGCTGATTTGAAAAGGCTTTATCTGGAGGCTGGCAGATGTGGGGTACTTATTTATTTTTTTCCTGAAGATGAGATGACTAGAGAATCTGGGTAGAAGCATGAATTCATGAACACATATTTATTGCTTTAGGATTCAGGTACATTTAGGGCATATGTTATAAAAATCCAAACGAAACGTATAGTCTGTGTTTTTTTTTTTTTCTTTTTAAGAAAGTTGGGAAAGCTCATTAAGATTTATTATAGGTCCCAAATTTTGTAGTCCCGAAGCTTAACGACAGATGGTGGTGTAACTCCACCAATTTTGCAACGTCTACATTCAATTTGACTTTGTAACAGAGATTACCCTTGATTTGACTTCCGTGAAACTAGAATTTTCTCTTTTTCCTAAAATGTGCCTGGGAGGAGAGTGGTGATAGGAGAATGTCTAAAAGGAGTCTGTTTATTTGCTCATCTTCAGAAAACTGTAGAGAACGGGAAAAATAGGAATCTGCTATGTGCCCGTCCAGTGCGGGAAGGGAAAAATATTTCACCTTGCATCTCAGAAGACTTTTGTTTCAAGCTATCTGAAGTGAGTAATACAACTTTGAAGATGGTATCTCTAAGAGGAAAAATATAATTTAATAAAACGTTCCCCTTTCCCTTTCTCCCAGCGATGTCTCCAGTCTAATTTAAGTATTAGTCGCAATTACACCAGTGAAACGGCTCTGAAGGGGAAAAACGTAATTGTTGTTTAACAGAAAATTTTGGAGAAAATAGACCTAAAGGTATGAATAATTATATTTTTATAACAAATAACTAAAATTTAAGCAGTTCACATGGAGAAGCATTGAACCGACATTTCTTACACGTGTCACTCGCGTACGTTGCTTTCCTTCATCCTGGCCTTAGTTAGTTTCATTTGGGGAGGGTTATTTGGCGCAAGATGCCCTGGCAGAGACCATATCAAACGAATTTATCTTTCGCCTAGACCGTAATAGGGCAGTGGCTTGGAATTTGTTGATTTGCCGTGTCATCGTAAAATAAACTTGAAATCAAATAAATTTTCGTGGGAGAACTTCGAGGTTCAGTTGGTGAAACTCCTCAATTACTTAGTAGCCCCGTTTAACTTTCCCCTGGAATCTTTCTAAATGACTTTTGCAGCCCCACGTGCTGCAAAGGAGACTCAAGCTGTGCCCTGCGCGGCGACTACAGGGACGGAATTTGGCTTTCCCCCTTTCTCTGTTAGGCAGTGTTTCGTTGCAAGGCTGTCACGATCCAGTGGGCTGACTAGTGACTTGTGCAAAATAAAACTATTCGTTCGCTGTTTGCCCTTTCAGCGTTTTCCTCGGCTGCGGAAACCCGGTTTTCCTATTATTACACTTCAACTTTTTTTGGAGTCTGTTAGCACAGAGCGCTAAACCCCGGCCGGCTCCAGCAGCAGCGAGGCGAACAAAGCCCGCAGTGTTCAGGGCCATGCTGGGGCGGGGGTGATGGGCGAGTTAAAGGAATTGCAAATAAATATATTTTATGACCACCCATCAACAAACTACGTGCCACCGTGGCAGCCCCTGGTAGCCGGGCTGTGTCCGCACTGTGGCCAGGGGCGGGGGTTGGGAGAGAGGCGACGGGAGAGGGGCAGCGAGCGGCGAGCCCCGGGCCTGAACTTTCACCTCTCGAACCCGGGCCCAGCCCATTGGCTGCGGGCTAGGGGTCCGCCGGGGGCAGCGGCTCCTGGCAGGACTTGCTTTCTCAACTCGCTGGGCGTCTTCCATGCGGGAAGGGTTGGTGGCCCGGGGAATGGCAGCAGGCGAGGAGATAATGGGGCGAAGTTAAGCGGGGGTTTCAGGAGGCTGCGGGCTCAACCCCGCTTAGAAAGACCCCTGGCGAGGGTACGCGGCCCATTTAGAAAGATGTGCTTCTCCGAGTGAGATATCCTTTTGCACCTCTTGGCTCCTGGCTATTTGTACTCACAGGAGAGAAACGTCAGAGGCTGCGAATTTCACCAAAACGTGTCTTTGTGTACAGAAAAGTGAAAGGCTAACTAAACCCTCTCCTGTCCAAGTCTTGAGTGCGTAACCCTCCTTCTCCTCGTTGGGAACCTGAACTTCTCTTCCAAGTGGCCCAGACTCTATAATAAACCTTTCTCGCTCACTTTCTTGAGACCCCTGGCAAGAGAGGGAAGTAAATGGGGTCGGTGTTTGTGGCGGAAGAAGAAGAAGGGGAAAAGTGGGACTCTGTAGCCCTTTGGCTGTTCTGTTATCTTCATTCGCAAACCTTGTGGAAAGGCACATCCTCGGCTCTCCCAGGATTTCGACACCGTTTGCTCTTTTCTTTTTCAAAATAGTTTCAGATTAATTCAGAGAATCCGCCTTTTATTTAGGCTTGTCAGTGAAGCATAAACGCAAATTACTTAACATGAAATTATCCCCAATCTTTCAGAGGGGCAAAGTAGGGCCATTTGGGTCTGGCGTTTTCTAATTTTAAAGACTGCTCCCTCCTCTCCCCGCTCCCACCTTGAAAAAATCTGGGTTATTTGTCCACTATTCAGCCTGCTTTTCGAAAAAGACCATTTTAAAGAGAGTGAGAACACAATTCATAAGCAGAGCACTTAAGGACTACCTGGAGTTTAAAAGCTCACAGAAAGCACCGCAATTCAAAGCCCAACTCTACCTCGTTCCTCGTCCTCCTGGCAGGGGCCGTCTTCCCACGACCAGCCCCATGGCTTATTGACTTAATTGGTTTCACTAGAAAAGCTGACGGTGTGTTTACAGATGTGGGTGCCAGGGCTGCTTCCTCCCCGGGAGAACTGCGGGTTCTGAAGGGAAGAGTTGGTGCCAAGTGTGTGTGAGCTCGCGTCTGCCCTTTAGAGAAAGGGCGCGCTGCTCTTTGAGGAAAAGAAAGACTCAAAGGCAGAAGTTAGTGCTGCTCGCCCGTCTCCCCGGTCACCACCCCCCACCCCCCCGCGCCGCCACTTCTGCCACCAGAGATGTTAAAGTTGGCCGGGAAGAAGCCGGGGGCCAGGCTCTGTTCGCAACGGCCTCTCGGCTGCAGCTATTTGGAACAAAGTTTCAGCGCCTTTCGGAACGCCACGCTTCGCGACTGATTGTCAGCTGAGCGGCGGGCTCAGGCGGCAGCTCATCGTGACGGCGGCGGGTGGAGGGTCGCGCAGCCAGCGGGCAGCCGAGCGGCTGGCGGGAGACGGCGGGGAGGAACCGCCTGCCGGGAGCGGGCGTGGGGAAGGGACTCCCGAGGAATCCCCCGCTCGGGTCCCGCGTCCCATCCAGGCCCGTCTGGTCCTCCCTCGGCCTTTGCCTGGTCATCCCCTTGGTCCCGCGGGGGCCCGCTGGCTGGGTCACGCTCCACCGACAGGAGCTGGGACCCGGGTGCCGGAGGCTGGGCCCGCGCATCCCCCGCGCCGGCGCCTTGGCTTTGAAGTGCGCGCGGAGCGAACTCAAGCAGTTTCTTCTTCCTTCCATTCCGGGTACTTTTGCAACCCTCAGTCACTGACAGGGCCCGTCTCGAAAGCCTCAAACTCTAAAAGTCCCAGCTCGGCGGGCCCCTTCCTTCCAAGCTCCGCCCCGGCCGGCCCGCAGCCCAGCCTCACGCCGGCGACCCGGGCTGAGCGACCACGAGGAAGCCCAAGAACTCCTGGGCCCAAGTGAGACAGGAGCCACGACAACAATGAAGAGTGAGAAAGACACTCGGCCTCTCTCCAGCCCAGGCCGCAGAGGCGCGCACCGTGAAAAGAAAGGCCAATCAGCGGTTTAAAGCACGCTTGGGTCTCCCTTTCTGACTACCATGCACTTTTAACTCCCTGCCACCGAGGGCTTTGGATCCCTTCGAGGCTTTCTGCACTTCACGTGGAATCCCCTGTTTCATTTGCCAGCAGCTCCGTCTGCTGAGAGGACGTACTTTGGGGACTGCCAAGAAGCAGCAGACACAACTCGGCTTTGCCAATACAGCATACGGTTTTGTTCTCTCCTCCCTCCCCACCCCCTTCCTCGACGCGCCGTCTGGGCCGAGCGGGAGGAGGCGGAGCTGGAGGTGGGGAGAATGGTGGGGGTGGGGGAAGATCTGGCGCAGAACAAACAAGTTCTCGAGCGAGTTGTTTACATAGCAGGTGGACCTGACGTCAGCCAGGAGGCTTCACTGCAAATCCGAACAATATTCTGCTCTGCGTTTCCCCCTCCCTTAAAGAAGTTGGGGCACCGGGGGAGATAGGTGGATGGGGGCGACAGGCATTCTAACCGGCTGGTTCCAAACCACTTTTGGGAACAACAGCAACCACCAACAATAACAACGCAAAGTGAAACAAAACAAACAAGTGGCCCAGCAGTACTTTAGAATCCTCCGAGGCGTCCCTTTCCCCCACCCCGCCCCTCAGAGGAGAGGCGGCTCCGAGCGCAGTGTGTGTACAGTTTGCATTGCCAACAACACGCGCGCGCGGCCGGGTGCGCGCGCCCGCCAGCGCACACTCACACACATAGACACACATACAGACACACATACAGATCCGGGTGGGGGGAGCGGCAGCGCGAGACAGCGCGAGCCTCCGAGAAAGCGCGAGACACGCCGGCGCGTGCAGCTCCGCGGCGGCCGCTGCGCCCCGGCTCTAGCCCCGCGCCACCCGCAGCCCGCCCGCGAGCGCCGGTCCCTGTTATTTATGCTGCGGCCGCGTCTGCTGGCTGCGGCTTCCTCCGCCCCCCCAGGGCGCGCCCCCCACTCTCGGCAGCAGCTGCCGGGACTCGCTCGTGGGTGTGTTGTTTGGGGGCTTCTGCCTCGGCGCCGCGGGTGCCACCTCCCGGGACGCTGCCCAGGCGTCCCAGGTCGCGGTAAGTTTCTTCGCCCTCACTCTGGCGCGCTGCACCTCCGCACCCCACCCCGTCCCAGCCACCTCCACGCCGGGCCGGGCTGCGACTTTACTCTGCCGCGCGCTCCTCCCGCGGCGGCGGCGGCGGCGGCAAAGTTTCGCCCCAGCCGCAGCGCTCGGTGCGGCGGGGCGAGTGTGACATGTGTCAAATTTCGGCTCAGCGTCGGGGTCGCCTTCGGGACCCAACATCACCACTTGTTGTTCTTTTTCATTTTGCATTGTGATGGGGGAAGGGAGAATCGACAGAAGGGAGATTGCCGTTGGCTCACGTATGATTTTTAGTTTTGAATATGCAAAATATTGCCTCGTCCAGAGAGACCGAGGCTGGAGGAGAATGTGTGTCGAAACACCAGATGTGTGTTTGTTTACTCTTTTATTTTTATTGTTTGTTGTCTCTTCCTTTGCCTCCCTTCCCCCCTTTCCCCTGGGAGGAGAAACAACAGTAAAAACATCTGGCGGTTGGAAGCACACACTTTATTGATCCAACTGCTGACCTTTATTTACTCAGTTGGGCAAGTGCATGCAGCTCGTCCGTCTCTAAGTTGGGCGCTTCAGCGTTCATTTAAGAAGTACTTCCCTGGGAACTAGAGGCGGAGAGGGGACACTCCTGTTTCTAGAGTGAAGAAACTCCGGGCCCCTAGTGATGCTTCGGGATAATGGTGCATCTTGACTGCTGCCCCCATCACGCTCTTTCCCTTGTCCACAGTTAGCAGGACCCGCTTCACCCGGGATCTCACCTAGTCTTACTTTTACTGTGCTTTGGAAAGGTCTCCTCACTCTGTGGGTGGGTTTAGGGTGAACTCGCACCTCCCGGTTCTTTAGGGAGGGAATGTGGGAGGGGCGCGGGCACCTTGCGGAGAAAGGGAGGGCTTCTCGGTTGGCTTTTACCTGTAAGTCCGTGGAGGCCCCGGGCGAACAGAGGGCAGTCGGGAGCGCGCGGTAGGCTGTGACCCGGGCAGAGCTCGGGTCCCGACGGCCCTTCGCGCGCGCCGCGGCTCACGTGCGGCGGCCGCACGGCGGGACCCACTGGGTGGGCGCGCGCGCCGCCCGCGTGTCTCCCGAGCGCCTCTCCCCGCCCCACAGGCCGGGACGCGCCCAGAAACCCCGACCTCAGTGCGAGAGTCGTCGTGGACCCTCGCTTGCCGAGGGCGTTTGGGCCTGTCTAGAGCAGGGAGGAAAAGTTGCCCTCTTCTCCTCAGACTCAGATCTCGTAGGTAAGTCTCTCAGGGCACCTGGCGCGTGGGGTGGCACCGGTTAGGGGGAACGGGAGCGGAAAGACACGTGCGAGTCCGGGGCTTTTGAGCGCGCAATCGGTGCGAGTTTTACAGAGGGACGACTCCGGAGAGGCCAAACTGGACACTTGCTAAGGGGCTCCTCAGACTCCGGAGTCCCCAAGGAACTAGACCCATCTGTGTGTTTGTTTATTCAGCTTTTTAACCAACAGATTTAAACCACTTCATGGACAGCTGCTGTCTGTAATGCTTCAACACCCCCCCCCCCGTTTTCTCTCACCACATGTTGAAATCCAGTCAGTTTCTGGATCTTGAGGATTATTCCTCGAGTACTGTTTGCTCCCAGGTGGGCAGGCGTTCCGGACGTGGCCTGGGTGAGTGCTGAGACCGGCCCAGAGGGAGAAAGGGTGTGAAAGACCTGTGGGAGTGTGTAAGATGTGTACATATATAGTCATCATGGATTCAGAAGTGCTTAAAGAGCTACCTCCCCAGCATGCCCAGAGTCTACTTGGAAGAATAATTAAGTAGGAGCAGGTAAGCCGAGGGGAGAAAGTGACGCCCCGGTGTCAAGTAGCTGAAGTGGACGTTTTCCAACTGGAAGTATTTGGAGAGATTAACTTTTAGAAAACAAAAGTTTGCCTGGAAGGCACATCTTTGCTCGCTCTCCTAACTCAAATAGTTTGGCTAGGCAGCAGTGGAGACAGGAGGGGTGTGTTTAATAGCAAGTCTGTGTTAGAGGTCAACACTGAAGCAAAGATGAGCTTTCAGATATTTTCCTCTTCGATCTTGCATTGTGGCGTACCTCGGGAAATGTTTTAAGTTGTCAAGGGGCCTGTTTATCTTTTCTGTCACTGTGAGTTATGGATAAGTATATTCTCAGTGTAGTGGAATTTTAAAATGTAGTGTTTGTTTAGTAGTCTTAAACAATTAATTTACCATTTTGATTTATTTGTGTATACCATTAATAAAGCGGGTATAAAGTTATATACATGATGATCGTTAGGGTCATAAAATTTCATTTTAGTTTTGAAGCTTTTTAAAAGTCTTTTTTTCTTTCCTTCTTTCCTTCCTTCCTCCCTCCCTCCCTCCATCCATCCCTCCCCTCCCTTCCTTCCTTCAATTTTTATCACTTAACTAGACCCACGTTCAGTAGTTGTTTAATTCAGTGCTTGCTTAAGAACCCCACCATTTCATTGTTATTCAAAACTAAGTGACATAAATGGTTAATTATGATTAAGTTACTAACTTTTAAAGAGGAGACTGGAAACCTGATGATACATCCCTGTAGGTAAGGGAGAGAGGGCACTCAATTTTAAAAGATCAACATAAAGTTTGCTATTAAGTATAAGAATACAAGAATTTTTAAGAGAATACTTTCTATCATTCAATTTAAACAGTACAATGCTTTCTTTTTATACATAGATTATGAATATGTTACCATTGCACTACAATGGATACTAGAATAATCAAAGGAAATTATATACAAATAACAATTATGAACTATTTTTAACTGTTTATCAAAATTTCTCAACTTGTATTTTGGGATTCAAAGTGATGGAAATTTTAGACTTGAATATTGTTTTCATAGAATTCATACTCTGGGTGGAAGGAGACCTTTAATTACATTAGGACATGAATAGATTTATTAATGGTTGTGTCTAAATAAACTGTCATCGAAGTTTTATTTCTTTGCACTGATGATAGTACAGTGGTTTTGCTTTTACAAATAAAATAAATCATTGTAATATTCTAGAAACCTAAGTAGGGGGAAATTGTTGTATGTGGCACACCATAAAAATAGCAAAAACGTGAACATTAAATTTACAGATAGCCTGTAATGAGAAGTTCTATTCCTTTTGTACAAGCACGAATTTAAAAACACAGACCAACTGTCTTTGCATAGCTATTAGAATTATACTTTATGAAAAGTATATTTAAATATGTGAAAATAACTTCATGGTTTGACTGAGACTCATAGGGCATATAACAGTGTAATGAACATAGCCAGACAAATTTACCAGACATTTTTATTTCAAGAGAAAATGTGAGGGATACGGAACTCAATTACATAAAGGGCATATTATTTGTGATATTTTTAAGGATTTATAGCTGGCTCTGCCTCATCACCCTTGTCTATTTCTGTGTTGATAGTCTCATGTTAGATCAGCTATTAGTTATAATACTGATAGAAAACTGAATGGTGGAAGTAGTCACATATTTTCTGCCTCTCTAAATTAAATCAGAAAGAAGCCATTGACTTGTAAGAAGACAATGTCACTGAGAAGTTCTCTTGACATGATTGTTTCTAGACAAAATTGCAAATCACTGTTGAATTCAGAAATAATAACAATCTCATTACAATTACTGAGTACTAATTCTTGACCCACTCAAACTATTTTTTTCTTTTTTTCTTTAACTTTGTGATAGATGGTAGTACTCTTAGTGATAAATGAATGGATCCCAAATGTTCTAACCAGTGCCCAGATTCATACTGCCCTTTGAATAAAGAAAGCCTGTTTCTAAAATCAGGCCCAGTAAGAGCTTAAGATTTACATGGATTTTCAAAGTAATCTTACTTAAATACCCCCTAATTCATGGAGTTCTAACAAACTTGATCAGGTCCAACCCAGAATTACTGTTGCATATTTTCTTAAGGGTCTGAAAAAGTAATCCAGGTGCTTGCAACTTTCCTTAAACATATTCCAGTGCTTATGATCCACAGAGAATCTAATGCCTAAATCAAGTGTTGTATGCCATAGTTTAGTTCTATTCCTTCTTTAGATGACATAAATATTTTCTTAGATCCAACTGTGTATCTCTTAATATACTTGGCCTCCAGTCATGTCACTTCCATAGTCTTTATCAAGTAAAATACTTCAGGTTCTTAGAGTTCTCTTCTCTTCTCTTCTCTTCTCTTCTCTTCTCTTCTCTTCTCTTCTCTTCTCTTCTCTTCTCTTCTCTCTCTTCCCCTCATGAGGCTTAAGTCCTTTTCATTGTTTTTTATGGAGTACTTCTAGAACTTTAGCTTCTTCATTAGTTTTTCAGAACCTGCAAGTGGACCCCATTAATATTTCTTTCAGCAGCCTAACTAAGCATAATTTTGGGTGGGGAGTGGTGGTCTAAAAATACCATTACTTTTTTTTCCCTTAAGCTCAGCATTGCCTATGTGAAAATTCATTACTATTGAATTACGTAAATTCTCATGTAGTAGAATATTCTTTCCTGTGGAATATTGTTTCCCTGTGGGTATTCTTACTTATTAAAATAAATGGGTACTTACTTCCATTTGCTGACTTACTTTTGCCTTTTCATTACCTCTGATGTATTTTTCTGTATACTCTTTTGCTCTGTTCAGTGTATTTATCCATACCGCACCCCCAGTTTTCCAGACAAAACAAACAAAAAAGAGAGTAACTTTGGTGAAATATGAGGAACTGTTGTGACTAATTAAAAGGTTAAAGTTAGAACATTGAGATGCTGGAGAGAGGTCCTTGAAGATTTAGATGCATTATGTTCCAACACTATTAATATTAAAATGAAAAAAGTAAACCTATATGTATGTGGTGACTTATTTAAAGTATGTATTAAAACTATTTTTCTCTATATAGATGCTTCAGTAATTTGCTGTTTTCTCAAATATGGTATTATTAAGTATTGTTCTAATTCTTAGGAGCATAATCTCAATTTTGTAATTGGAGTGACTGGGAATTTGTGTTTATCTATACAGTTTTTTGCCAAGCGGCCAAATTAAGAGTATTAGGGCTTAAAAATGAGGTATACTGTTATCATCCCCATTTCATTTTCAAAGCTATATTATATTTTAATATTTTGCAGCTTTGGATCCTAATCCTTTTTCATTTTGTAATTATGAACTTTGTTTACTCTTTCTTCTATTTCTTCACCTGTCCAATTTGCTTTCTATGAACAACTGAAATTCTAAGTTACTTCAATTTATATAATTTTACCTAAAATTTTATTTAAAATGCATTTTCTCCATAAATTATCTATGCAAGCCCAGGTTCAACCTTCTAAATTTCTTGACATTTGAAATATGTGTTCTTGGACCTATACTCTACCAATTTAATTCAATTTCCCATTCAGTCGTAAACTTCCCTCTTCCTAGAATCTAGCAAGGATCTCTAGAACATACCTTCCCATTATATTGATAAATATGTCTTCATTCCTTTCTCTATAGCAAATTATTTTTATTAGCAAAAGCAAATAAAATGTAAATGTTGTAAAAGCACATTGTTGTGAAGCAAATGAATCCCCAGGGGTTTAGAAGCTCTTAGCATTTTTAGTTTATTAATGTTCCTTAATTTCTCTTGATTTCTATCTTGGAAGGCTTAAAATATACTTTGTGGAAGATAATTTTGATTTAAAATTTATTTAAGATTTTAGTGTTTCTTTTTAAAGATCTTTCTAACGTAAGTCTAAAAGATGTATACCATGAGAATTTTATACTTTTTTAAAGGAAGTCGAGGAAATTAACTTTGAATTCCTCAAATAAGGCATGCTACTAGGAATAGTGTAAAGTTTCTGTGGTATTCATTTCTTACTTCTCAACTTTTATAATGGCATTTTCTGTGAGAGTTTTTTGTATTATTTTAGTTTTGTATCATTTTGGTACGTATACCCCACTACAGCCATCATTTTGCAACTTTTTCTCAATTTAAGAAAATAACGAACTTTCTTAAAGTGTATTTTAGGGGGTAAGAAAAAAATCAGTGGTAGACATATTTCAGAGAAAGCATTTATAAAATTTCTCACTGGCAGATAGCGAGGAGAAACTTATAGTACACTAATCCAAATAGCTTAACATCTTAGCATATGTAGACTGTCATAAAATCATCTCATTTAAAAAAAAAGATCCCCAACATCCTTAAGAACTATTCCTCACCATTACTTCACCCAAAGTTATGTTCCAGGATTTGGTTGATCTATATCTGTATGCCTCTAGCTAACTCTTTACTTTCTTTTTTGTCTCCCAATATTTTTTCCCTTTCTCTGTCTGCCTTTAGTTTAGCTAAGTGCCCCCCCATCTTCTTTTATACATCTAGTTAGTACCACCACTGCTACCAGTCTGATCGGATAGACCATCATCTCCTCCCTGCATTGTTGCTGTAGCTATTTATCTCCCCTCTTCTCTCTCTGGGCACCACAGTCAGTTTGTTCCCCACACAGCAGAGCGATCTTTTAAAAATATGTGATTATGTCACTGTTCTCTATAAACCTTCCAACGGCTTTCTTATGTCCCTGAGAATAAAAGACAAAGACCTTATATAAGTCCATGTTATTTGACCCCTGCTACCTATTTGACATTCTTTCCTAACATTTTCCTCTTATTCGGTCAACTCTAGCCACACTGGCTTCCTTGATAATTCTCAAAACAGGATAAGCTGATTCCCACCTCAGAGTTTTTCTCTGTGTTCTCCGTCTGAAATGCTCTACACTTGGTTATCTTCATGAATTTCATGCCTCTGCTCAAACATATCCTTATTAGAGAAGACTGCCCTGTGTAAAGTAACAAATCCTCATAGATCTTGCTTTGCCACCTTTACCATACATTAATTTTCCCCACAGCACCATCATCAACTGACATTTTAAAAAGTTGTTTATTTATCATATGTCCTCCTAATGAGAACGTACATTCCGTGGAGGCAGGGATTTTGTTCTGTTCAGTGTTACGACCCAATGCTTAGAACAGTGCCTTGCATTAAGTAGCAACTCTAAAACTAAATGAAAGAATGAATGAGTTGTTGGAGGTCCAAGAAATTACTTCTGTCTATATCACTGCCTCACTTTCTGTGTGACTGAAATTACTTTTCACCTTACTTTTTCGTCTTACGCTTATTTTATACTGTATCACATTTGGGAAAATTCTTCACTACTGTGTTGACCAAGACGTGGCTCTGCTCTCTGGTGGATATACTTTGAGTTCAGTATTTTGTATCTCTTTCTTATTCTGATCTGAGAAACAGTATTACACTTAACTTTTGAAAGGTGTAAGTGGATGTTTATGTTTCTGGGCAACAACAAATGCTCAATAGTTGAATGCTTCAATATAGTAATGCTTAGTACAGTCAAAAATGACATTTAGTCATACATTTCATAATTATATCTTAATATGAATAGTGTGAGTAGAGTCCGTAGATATTTCTAAAGGCTACACTATGGATTCACCATTGGCATACGAAGTATTTCTGGGATCGTCTGTGGGGAAGATGGGGGGAAATGGGTTAAGCCAAGGTCCCTTTTGAAAACCTTCAGATTTAGATGGCTTTCCTTCTTTGCATTGGCACAAACACCATAAGTTTACAACTTCTCTTTTGTCTCATTTTTCAGTATCTATCCTTAAACAGAGCAGATGGAGGATTTATGATTTGATGGAAGTTCCATCTCTCCAAATTTAAAATCTCACCCTTGAGCTTGCTCAAATTGCTTTTGGATACCCATAACTAAGGTATGGGTTTGTAATACAACTTTCCATAAAACCTCAAATAAATACAAATATTATTTTCTTTTTAAGTTTTTATTTGATTAACATTTAGTTAACATACAGTGTAATATTAGTTTCAGGTGTATAGTATAGTGATTCAACACTTCTGTACATCACCTGGTGCTCATGACAAGTGCTCTCTTTAATCCCCGTTTATTATTTTTTTATAAACCTAACGCTCTGTAGATCTCCCTCTCACATATTATGTCCATACTTGAAATATGCACTAACTTGCTCAGCAATTTTATTTTAAATACCTTGAGAATAGGGAAAGGAATCTCTAATCTCTTCTATTGATAATGAAGGAGGAGGGCTCTCTTCTTTGCCTCCCTTCTTCTCATTTTTCTTTTTCTCTCCTGCCTCCTCCAGACTGAATTATGAAATCTTTCAAAATCATTCTGGTACTTTATTATACCATCAGTGAATGTGTAGCCCTTGGAAAACTGTGAAACAGGGCGAAGTGGGCTTTTATTACATAATTACCCCACTTTTGCCTTTTAAAAAATTACTAACTTACATCTTCTGCTACTCTTCTCTGGGTCCTTAGACACCCAGTGCCCTCCGTGTTGCATCGGGCTATTCCAATGTATTCTCCTTCCCTTGTTCTGAGTTGGAAATTTTGTATTAAAGCACTTCTTTGGTAATAATGATGCATGTTAGAATGTGAATGAAGATGGATCCTTCTGGAAGGTATAATTATTATTACAGCTAGTAAAATAGCTAGTTTGGTTTACTATGCAGAGTTCTGTGCTAAGTGCCAGGAGACTTGCATTTTGGTACTTGGTCGGTCTGTAACTATTGTGTGATGTTGGGTAGGTTATTTTCTCCAAAATTAAAAAGAGCTTGGATTAGTTTTTAGATTATTTTCAATTAAAATCTTTTTTGAAATACACAGAACCAAATTTGAAGCTATGAACATGTTCTCCCTTTGCTGCCATAAACACACACATAAATGAAGGAATGGAAGAAAAAGATACTTCGTAAAATAAAAACAATTAAAATTAACAGCAGTTACCACAAGTAACTTGGCTTATGCAGCTCAGGGGGACTCAGTTAAAATTCAAAACTATTATTCTTCTATTACCTCAGCCCACTGGATATTTTCACACCACTCCTCCTCTGACAGGAATGGAGCCTCCCCTCGTTTCACCAGAACACTGAACCAAGCAGAGAAGGTAGAGTGCACATGGGGTTGATCATGTTTGGGTTAAGAAGAATAAATAACCACCTGGCATTCTCTCCCCTGGAGTGCGTGTCATTAACTTTACAAAATATTAATTTCTTCACAATTTTGCTTTGGTCCTGTGCTCATTCATATATTTAGCTCGAGGCGTCACCAATCCAGAAATAAAGTGTGGAGTTGGATAAGCTGTTTGATAAACTTTGTCCTTTAAAATTAGAGCTCCCCTTTTTGATGGACTTCACACACACAGACATACATTTTTAGAACCCACATAAAATGTTGGGCTGCCACATGGTCCAGCCTATGCATTGTGCTGCTTTAAAGGAAACACAACTCCCAGCTACAGGAATACTACATATCTTTGCTGTAGTTTGGCTTAAAGGGAGTGACACGGTTTTGTACAGTGTGCCACATAGGAAGTTTTGCCCCAAATCTCTTGAGGCATCTTTCTTCTTCTCCTGGGTACTGCTAAAAAGTTTTTAGAGCCTTGTCTAGATCAGTCCTTCACTGCTTTGCTGCTGCATTCCCCAGTTGTGCAACACATGCAGTCATACCAAGTGTACACACCCCATGAAGTTTGCCCCCCCACCCCCCGTCATGCAAAGTGTGGTCTATTTCTTTATTCTGGCTGCTTTTTTTGTGGCAATCAAGGTTTGTCCTTATGCAGACAAACAAGGAGAACAGCAACAAAGGTTTCTTCTCAGGAGGTAAGGGATTCTACATTGTGGGAGTTTCTAGCAGTGATGTAAGCTTGCAAACCTGCACCTTGCGATGCAGTTTACCTTATCGTATATTATAGAGAATGTATATTCCTGTTACTAAAAATAGAATTCATTGGACAGCCTGACTTTGTGTTGTCCCCAATAATATAATTTTAAATCTATAATTTTGGTCAATTTGTAATATTTACTTACAGAAAAGTATGCTTTTAAGTTATCTTACCCTTCTAATTCTTTGCTCTTTCATAATTTTCATAAATGTCAAACTATCCCTTACCCTACATGTCTTTTGCTCATACTATTCCACAGACAGAAGAGAGGCAACATGATTTTTTACGTCTAATTGATTTTTGATTTTACAGATTTGTTCTCTTTGATAGCCTTTTAATTGTATCCTGAAAATACATCATTTCTACTGGGCCGTAACAATGCCAGATTCTAAAATATGACTAAGTACATGCTTACTCATATTGCTATATTAAAAGAACACTGTTATAAGTTTTGTCTTCATTTTGAGAGACTTGTTTTTCTGACTATTTTAAGTCAAATTTTAAGTGCAAGTGTACAATTAAAGAGAGTATATAGGTAACAAGCTATGAACATATAACTACGAAAAATATTTAATGTTTATTTTCTTATTTGTAGGATTATGTTTCTTATGAGAGGATATTTAAGAAATGGAATGTGAATGAGTAATTTTATTTTTACATGTTAACTATTCATGAGACAGTAAAAATATATTTGGTTATTTTTAAAAAACTTATTTGGCTATACATTTGACATTTCATTTTAAAATAATATATTGGGGGGCGCATGGGTGGCTCAGTCGGTTGAGCATCTAACTCTTGATTTCAGCTCAGGTCATCATCTCAGGGTCCTACGATTGAGCCCCACAACACACTCCATGCTCTGCAGGGAGTCCGCTTGGGATTCTCTCTCTCTCCCTCTGCTCCTCCCCACTGTTCGCGTGCTCTCTCTGTCAAATAAATAAATCTTAAAAAAATATATGTATATATTGGCTATCATATTGTAGAAATGATTCTGGTAATTTTCTTTTATTGTGTCTATTTAATGACACAAACTGTATTTTAATTACTCATTATAAAATTGTTTTAAGCTCTTTAATTTCATTCCTTTTTTTATTGAAGATAATTTATGTACAGTAAAATTCACCCCTTTTTAGTGCAAAGTTCTGTAAATGTTGACAAACATATATAGTTGTGTAATCAACACCATAATTAAGATCTAGAACAGTCCCATCGTGCTACAAAATTTTTCCGTATGGTTTTAAGTCAACCTGTCCTTTTATCCTCTAGGCCCTGGTAACTGCTGATCTTTTTTCTGTCCCTATAGTTTTGTCCTTTCAAGTCTCTTTTTTTCCTGGCAAGTTTTTACACTGTATAAATTTATGGGGCCTAGTGTGTTACTTTGATACATTTGTATATTATAACATGATTGCCATTGTAGTGATAGTTACCATATTACATACTTATAGTACCATATTGTTATCTATATTCATTATACATTAGATCTCTATGGCTTATTTACAAGCAAGTTACAAGTTTGTACCCTTAAATAAGGTCAGTCTTAATCTCTAACCCCTGTCCCTTGGTAACCACAACTTTACTTGCTGTTTTTAATAAGTGTGACTTTTTTAGATTCCACATAGTAATATCATACAGTAATTGGCTTTGTCTGACATATCTCACGTAGTATAATGTGCTCTAGGGCCATCCGTGCTGTCACAAATGGCAGGAAATTCTCTCTTCTTAGGGCTGAATAATATTCCATTGTATACATACACCACACTCAAGTCTGTCTTATAAATAGAATCAGAGTGTGTAGCCTTCGGAGTCAGGCTTCTATCACTTAGCATAATGCGTTTGAGATTCATTTATATCGTTGTGGTGTATCATTTTTTTTCTCCACAATAATGTAGTTGCTTGTTCCTGTCATAATTTCTTAGGAGTTTAGAATTCTCTCCTTTTCCATTCAAATATATTTTTATATGGCCTCAGATTTTATTTTGCCTTATAAATTGGCATGTTATAAACAAGAGACTTTACTGGTTAATCATTTCTAAAAATTAATTTTGGGGTCTTTACCATAGTTCTCTTCCCTCATTCCTGCTCCCACCCCCGGTCTCTCTTGCTTTCATACTTTTTTTCCTTGTTCCCACAGGTGTTTACTCTTTGTGTCTTTTAACTCCTTGTCATCTGTTTGTTTGGAGTATATGAGACCCATCCAGGTAGTCAGCTCTTAAAGAAGAAGCTCATCATCAGTTGTTTAATAATGTTTTTTCATTTATTCATTCACTTGTTTATTCCTCAATCACTGATCATCCAGCAATTTCTGTAAGTGGCAAAAGAAGAAAGAAAAATTGAAGAACCCTAGAAATGAAAAGAGGCTTTGAGATCATGAAACTAATTTTCCCTCCTCCCTTCCAAGCCAGATGGGAGATGGGGCTAGGGCTTCTTAACCAGGAGCATTTGTCAAATTGTCTATGGGCTGCAGTGTATGGAAAGGGAATGATCACAGAGGTAAATCAAAAGGTCAGGTGGGCTGCTAAAAACAAATTGTCAGTTTGAAGGGCCTAGCTGGGGTGAAATGGAATAGAAACCAGGGAGTGAAAGATAGGAGTGAAAACAGACAAGAAGCCTGGAGAAACTTCCGGTGGGTTGGCTTTTTTAACAGACAAGGATTAAGCAGTCAAAAGACATCTGAATGTGAAGGAGGTGACCCCCATGGACATAATTCTGGCTAGTGGCTTTCGAAAACTTCCATGAATGAAAAATTTTTATCTTAACATCCAACATTGGAGAAAATTTAGTTGTTTGGAAGTTCTTCCTTACACTAAATTAGAATCAGCCATTATTTCTAGCTCTACCCTTTGAATTTACGCAAAGTTATTTCACATCGATAGCTTGGTAGATGTCTGAAAGCTTTCATTTCCAAAAAATCTTTCCTTTCTCAAGCTAAAGAAGTCAGGTTTTCCTCACTATACTTATATACTATATGGACTTATTTCATTCTTCACAGTTCTGATACCTCTCCTCTGGGTACGCTTCTGTTTGCCAGAGTTTCCCTTTAAAATGTACCCAGAGCTAAATAACACACTAAGAGTGCGGCCTGACACAGAAAACGTTAAAAATTTACCTCCATTTTTTTCTCTAACATAATAGCAATTCAGTTTTTAGTTATGTTGCATTGTTACTAGAATTGTAATTCACTTTTATATAAGTTGCCATGAATATACAATTTGAATAGTTTACCTTAAAAATAGGATTTGTAAAATTTGTAAAATTTTTGTAACATTAAAAATTTCTCTTTTAAATTCTTCTTTTACAGTTTAGTTACTCAACATGTCAAGATCTAAACAAAATGCTGATTCTGTTCTGTGTTAGTGATTGTGTCATCCATAATTTGATTCATACATTTCTATAGCTCTATTCAATTATTTATAAAAACACTGAGCAGAATAGGGTTAAGAATGGAGGCTTTACTAAAGTTAGTGAATGTGGATTCTTTTGCTTGTCATTAATCCTTTGGATGTGATTGTTTACCTACCTATATACATTTGAAATTAATCTTATAATGGGTGGTGTTCATTGAGCAGGTAGTTTAGGCATTTTCTAAGCCATTTGTGTGTGTTAATTCATTTAATCTTCATAATACCTTTATAAGGAGGTACAGTTATTTGCCCATTTTACAAATGGCAAGCTGAGCGGTGAAGGATCTGAAATTTCACACTACCTGCAAGCTAACAAAGTAGCCAGCACTGCTTTGTGGATGCTTGTGGAAGACACAAGACTTTGGGGTCAGAGACAGAGGACTTTATTACCCCTGGTACAGCAAGCAGTGTGAGCCTCTTGTTTTTCTTTGCCCCCCTCCCCCCGTCCCACGGGAGTTCTGCAGAGTGGCTGAGATTCATGCTGCACACAGTGAGTTGTATCACTGATGCGGAATGCCAGGTTTAGGAACCCAGATCTTTTATAATGGGCCTTAGGTAAACTTTCCCTTTGTTCCATAGGGAGATACTGTTTCTGTCTTCAAAGGCTATTTGCTGTACAAACATTTTGTGGAAAGACAGTCCAGAATAAAAGCTGCCAGTGCCTTTGCTCACAACACATGTAGATACATGAGAGACCCATGAAATTTGCCTCTTATCTCAGATGTTAAGAAATTTCCCCAAAGTTACACAAATAGTAAGTGGACATACCCCAAGTTGGCCATGAGAGATTTTCTCTCTACTTTACTTGGTCCAGCTATTATATAGCTACTGAATTTCTTTGATTCACTCATGTAGTAGCATGTCAGAAAAGGAAACAAGGTTTGGCATGGCTTTTTTTAACAAATCCATGGCAGGTTTTTTTAAAAAAAAATTTAAGTGCTCACAAACCATCTGTTTAGTAACCTGTTCTAGAATTTTGTTGAGGCATAATGTCAAGATCACTGATCTTCATTTTCTAGAATCCTTTTATCTTAAAAAAATAAAATAGCATTTGCCCCTCTTATGTATTATGTTTGCTCTCCCGTTGTTTTTAAGTCTTCAGGGTTATCAGTATCGTTCTGTTATAACATATACTTTTAATACCCTGAGATTGTCATCCATTGGTCATGCATATCTGAAGTTATTTAAAGTGTTTCATTGTTCTCTTATTAATTCCTGAGCTTTGATTTTCTTACTAATCATATTTTATTTTCCATTTTAGTTTTAACACTTTCCTTTTTAGTGGAGAACGTAAAACCACCTAAGATTCATCTCAGTTATCTGATAATATACCATTGTCACCAAACAGTAGGCTCATGTCTTAATATTTTTCCCCCATACCTAAATAAGATCTTGAAGTGTTCTTAGATTTCTGTGGGGGGAGGAGGAGGTTGCTTCAGCCATTTTAAATATTTATTAAAGCTTTGAGTCATGTTTCTGTAGTACTCTTTGCCATGTGATGTTACTTCTGAGGTCAAATAATTCCTGTGTAACTCTGATTTTTTTTTTTTTAGCTGTTTTCTAATTTTTTTTTTAGTGCCTTCTTAGGCTGGCCATAGGGTCATAATTTCACTTTCAGTAATTCATCATTTCATAGATATTTATCCCAAGCCATTTTTTATTTTAAATCTTCATGCCAAGCCATTAGAGATTAGGGGATGGCAAATTTTTTCTGTAAAGGGCTAGATAGTAAATATAAGTTCAGTGGGCCATAGGTCTCTGCCATAGCTATTCAACTCTGACATATAGTTTAGAAGGAGCTATGAGCAATAACTAAATGAATGAATGTGCCTGTGTGACAGTAAAGTTTGCTTATGGACACTAAAGTTTGCATTTCATATAATTTTCATATTTCACAAAATATTCTTCTCTTGATTTTTATTCAAATCTTTTAAACTTTAAAAACCGTTCTTACCTCACAGATCATCCAGAATCAGGCAGTGAGCCACTTTTAGCCCATGGATCATATTTTGCTACACACACACACACACACATATAAATATTCATATAAATATAGACATAGTTTTTTTACTTATGTTACTAAAATCTATGCCACATTTGCTCACTGGCTTGGAATTATGAGCTTAAAATTGACATGGACTTCTAAGAATTTTGTGACAAATTCTTTCATGAGAATTCTTCCCTTTTCACCGCTATTCAGGCCAAAATAGTAATTCTCCTCATTGCTTCTTAAGCTGTCAGAAGAAATTATTTGTACACCAGTAATTTATTAGATGCTCAACTTTTGTCATTATGAGTATCATAGTATAAATCTGGAGAATAAAGTACAATGGCCAGGTGAGTCATCAGAGGTCTAAGATAGTGAGCCAAGAATGTCTTTCACATGAGTTTTCCAGAAGTCAGGGCAATACAAAGATGTCAGGAAGGTCCCAGACAGGTTGAAGAGTCATGAAGCATCACAACTTTAAGTATGAGACAAAACTTTGGCACAACTCAGAGCTTTTTATGTATGCTAGCAAGTGAGGGTATGGGTAGACCAGAGGCCCAGGGTATGGTTAGATGAGTGAAGTATCTGGCTGGAATGGGAAATTTGAAAAGTATTCACACCAGCGCTCTCAGTCAGTCAGATGGCTGTTTAACTAGGTTTGCTCCTGTGACTTTGCGTAAAGAGGATCTCCTTCTGTATTTCTTTATTTATATTTTTTAGGTTAACTAAAGCCAATCTTGCAGAGTCTGTCTTGGGGAATGTTCCTGTTCTTATTTTTGATATTAACTTTGTAGATTATATTGTCTCAGCTCTAGGAGATGGGATGATGGAAGAAAAGACTAAGAATGAAGAATAGTTCTTTCCCTTGATGTTCTTTCTTCCTTGCTATGGGCAAATCCATAGTACTCAGCTAGCTAGACTCTTTTTTTTTTTCTCTTCAGAATACACATCTTTCTTTTTGACAGGCCTGATTTGAGGTAACATTTGTTACTTTATTGTATGAAAGAGTTGTATTTTGAACAGCATCATTTCTGTTTTTTTTTTCTTGGAATTTTAATCCTTTTTTGCTTTCACTATTCAATGTCTTGAATAAGCGATTTGTGATTTTTGATGCCCACTTAACTCATAATACCCATTCCTCCCAGCCTTTTCCTGTGAACTCATCTTGAATTTTCCTTGTTTTCTTTGACCTAAGGGTACTTATGTGAACTCTTTTCTTGTCATTTTAAAGCTCAGAAAACATACCTCTGTCATATAATATTGAATTTTCTTGTGAAATATTTTAGTTCAGAACTATATGAATTTTGTAATTCTGAGTATTAAACATTTTTGGTTCATTGGCCTGGGTGGCTGCGATCGGATTGAGCGAGTGTCGTTTTTACGGTGTAGTATGTGCTACTTTACCAAAGTCATCATCAGAATCGCTTTCAGAAGGGAGAGGTTTCAAATAAAGCAAGAAAAATACAGGCCAATCTCTTTTAGAGTGAAGACAACAATAAATGAAATATTTATGAGTCAGGGCTTGGCTGTATGAGAAGATACAGACAAGCGTGTGGTTTCATTACATTACTTACAGTATTTGTGTGACCTAAAAAACGAAAAGTGCAAAAAGACCTAATGCAGTCAGGTACAGGGGCAGCTGAGATATGCATCACTAATGAACTGCTCTGGCCTTCCTCAGGGAGCCAGGTGCTCTTTTTGTTTTTTTGAAAATGTTAATAGCACATGAGGAAATACAACCAGAGGTAAAAAAAACAAAAACCAAAAAACAGAAAAAAAACTATTGTTTGATGACATAGGAGATATAAATTTAAGGAAAGCTTAATTGAAAAACTATTACTATTACTATGTCTATTTGTACCCCTTATTTCTGTAAATAACGAGCTATACTGTTATTAGTCATTTTTAATCACATTTTCAACAAGAAATTGATTTAGAATATAAAATATGTAACTACTCCTATGAGGATAAATTAATAATCTCCAAAGGTCTAACAAATTTTTACTTCCAATATTTTTATTGATCCAGCGAGCATTTTGAGTTACTATTAATCTAAAAAAAGAAGCTACAGTGTCACCTGTAGAAAACAAATTGCAGAAAGGAGAGAGTACTATCAGCCTCCTTTAATTTAAAGACAGAGACAAGTGGTGGGGAAAGAGAGTGAGAGAGAGAGAGAGACAGAGAGAGAGCTGGTTGTGTGTGTTTTTAAAGCCTGGGATATTTAAGTCTGTCAAGTTGTGTGTAAGTTGCTTCTGTGACATTTCAGTTAAAATAAAGTTTTTGGTATTCATCCTCATTGCGCTCAACTTATGCGTTATCATAGCGGTTGACTTACAATTACAGAAAATAAAATGAAGATCATCTAAAGTATTTTAGTAAGGCATTTTCAATCAAATGTATTTGAAGTGTAGTTAGCCTTCCAAAATAACTTTGGAACTGGGAATAATTCTTCCCACACAGAGAGAATGTTCTAAATATCGATTAATTTGCAATGGGAACATTGATAGGAAATTGTGTTCTAATACTGTATTTAATACAGAGAATTAATTTAGCTTATTTATTTTAAATGCTTGTGGTTGGTACAGCCTAACCCAGTTCATGAAACTCTTCCCAGCCAGCAAAACAGCTGGGTTTTTTTTTTTGTTTTTTGTTTTTTGTTTTCTTGCAAATTCCCCACCTCCTCAGAGAATGTCTTAATTACCTGGTTTCTGAACTTAGTTCCTCCAATTTCCCTCAGGAAATGGGTCTTCTCATACAGTTGACAGAGTGCAAGGATTTGCAGTTTGAGGTACAGCTTTGGGTTTGGGGGTGGGCTAGACACTTGAGTGTGACGTTCTCATTGTATAAGAAGGCTGATGAATACGATAGAAAAGGAAGTAAAGGGGGAAGGAAAGGGAAATAGGACTACCTTACCTTTTGCCTAGCAGTAAGTGTGCTGCCTGGACAGGCTTGGGGTGCAGTTGTAGCAAGGGAAAAGTGGTGTGGTCATAGACGCCATCTTCAGAATACAGGTGGCTGGACTGTGCAGGCGGTACAGGGATCCAGAGCCAGAAACCAGATGGTTAACCCTCTCACTTGTAGAGCATTAACTCTCTTAACAAGCCAGGAGAAAGCAAAACAAAAAATGGGGAAACAAAAGTGAGTCTGCTAATCTTTTTATTGCTGAACTCAGATATCTACCAAAATTTCTGTAATGACCTGACTATGGACACTTGAATAGCAGTACTAGCATTTCCTATTTGTAAAACATTTTATAGCTAATAAGCCTCCTATATTACCTAACTGGATCGTTAAACTAATTCTGTAAGATAATTAAGGCAGATATTATATTACAAGATCTCTGCAGATGAGGAAATACTAGCAATTCTTATTTACCCAAGGTTATATAGTCACTAAATAGTGAAGCCCAGGGCGAGTCTGCTCCCTCTCCCCAGACTAGTGCTCTTTCCTCTGTGTATACTACACTGCTTCTCATGGATTGGGCATCCGAATCTTCAGAATGCCTGTTAGATGTTAACTGCGTGGAGGGCAGAAGCAATGTCTTCTATTCCTTTTGTAGTTCTTTGTAGCATGGGTGCACACAGTGGAGGCTCAGCAGGAATATTTGTCAACTGAGATGTGGGTTTGACACCATGGTAAGAGGAGGGCTTGGCATTAGACAGATGGAGAACAAATCCTAGGTGCAGCCACATGCTGGCTGTGTGATCTTGGGCAGATTATTTGATCTCTGAACTTAAATTTCTCATCTGTAAAATATGGATGAAAATTCTGTTTAAAGGTATTATTTGTGTGAGTTAAAAATAATATCTCTAAAGATCCCCATATAGTAACTGCCAGATAGTAGATGTCCTCCCTTCAGTGATGACTGTGGATCTTATAACTGTCTTTTTTCCTAGCTCCCCCACCCCCCACTATTTTTTTCCTGCAGAATTATTTTGTTTGCCAGCTTTGGTTTGTCTGTTTTTCATCTTAAAAAAACAGTGCCAAGGTTTAGGATTGGGGCAACCCATTCTGCTATGGGAGCATCTGTCATACTGGGCCCTGCGAATTCTGAGGAATGGGAAGAAAGGAAAATACACAGTTTACCAGAAGCAAATATATCGTGTTCCTTATTTTCTTGCCCCCTTTGGTCAGGTAGTTAAGTTAGAAACAGCTGATGTAGGAATATTCTTTAGAGGAAAATCTGCCTTTGTAGATGTGCTCAGAAGTCAAATTCTATCTCTGCCTGAATCAGTGTATCCTTGGAAGCTTGAAACCTGAAACTTAAAAATTAATTTTGAATTTTGTTTGTGGTATTTGCAAGTGAAGTTACAATTGTTTATTCATGAAGTTCTCTGAAGCTATTAGATGTGGCAAAAGTAGATGTCCATTTTATTTTAAGATTGTCTCAGTTTTATAGTGTTTTCTTTTTTATATTTATCAAAGCCTTAGACCTTATTGATTGGCTTTAAACATGATGTTTTTAGATTAATAGATTCATCATTACAATGGAGTCTCATTTTCTGGAGAAATATGTTTTATAAGTAGTCATATAATAAATGTGAAAGGTTTCTCCTTTCTAGGTATTATTTTGACTCCTGTTAGTATTTTTTCTTGCATTCCACTAATGGATTTGGATGAAATTATTTCCATCTCATTAAATTTGGCATATTAGGTAATTTCTTTTGCAGGACTGCTGCTCTTTGTTCAGGGGACCTCTTCCTGGGCCTACCACTAAGCTGGGAGTTTTACTCTAAACTTGGCTATGTTTTAAATCTAGGAAGAAGTCAGTTTTCCTGGTTCTGAAATGAAGTAATTTTCTGTTTTTATGATAAGGCTAGTTAATTACCAGTTTTTATTGGAATTGGAATCCTCTCCTTTGCGTCTAATGGCCCAGACCATTGTATTCTGGGATGTGAGCTCTCCACGGTGTACCGTGTGATCCTGTAATACACTAGCCTCTATGTTTTGTCAATTATCATTTTCCATGTGCAAATTGAGGGAATTAGTTTGAAAATGTTGGACTTTATAGGTTTCAGGCACTAAGGAAGCAGTGGGAAAGAGTATTTTGAAGATACTTCATACTCATGTGTCTTCCCTCTTCTTCAGTGGTAGGAGAATACATTGGATAATTTAGTCAAAGAAGCACAATCCCCTTTCCCGTTTGCCTGGAAATAATTATTTACTGAGGCGATACATGCTTAGTGGAAGAAAGGTTTGGCAAGTGGTACATACTCCTTAGCTCGTTGATGTTGGGAGCATGTGTTAGTGATCCTGTAATAAAAAGCACATGCTCAAGAAGTGGTTACTGTCTGTGTGTACAGTAACTATTCTTGAACAATATAGTGTCATGGAAGGGGCTTCATTTCAAGTGGGAATAATGGATCAATGTAAACCAAAGAAAAAATTTTGGAATGGTATCTTTAATACCTAGTCTGGCCCTAGAAATACCTATTCATAAAATATGAGAGGTTGGGAGTCCATTGTACTTACTTAGAGGTCATCATCAGTAAAATTTTGAAGTAGATATATGATGAAATTAGTGTTAAGTAATTTAAATGTCAATTTAGCAAATAGAGAAAAGCAAAAATAAAACTACTTAGACACAGTCACATCACCTGATAAAAAGGTCGATATATTTTGCTACTTCTTTAAAGTTCTTTCCATTTATTTGCCACATTTATTATTTACTTGATCCAAAAAAAAAAGTATGAACCAGGTTGAATGTTTAATAAAAGTTTAGCATTATAATGTTTATTTTTGGGACTTAGTCTCTTTTTTGTTACTCCATGGTTGGTCTGTTTAGACTTGATTGACTTGACTTTGTAAAGGATTACTTAACTACAATTTAGACACGAATATTTATTTCAGGACCAAGACCAGTGTCTGGCAGTAAGTGGGGTGATGTTCTTCTGCATGTAGGTAATCTTGTCCGTCCTCCACTTAGAGTCTGTCTTCTCTAAAAGCAGCCATTTATGATCTTAGTGCTTCAGTTTTTTGCTTTTGTTAATACTTTTATTGGCAAGATATTATGATTTCTTTCAAGTTTTAAGAACTAGTTTTTGTATTCAGCCATATACTCCTTCCCGCCATTAGACCTGATTGTTCTTCTAGTTTATATCTTAGAATTAAGGCATAAAGGATTGTATCAAAATGCAGATTGTTCAAGTGTATTTTGAAACATGAGAATTAGAGTCTCTATATACAGAATTTCATTAGTACTATTAATGTACCAATATTAAGCAATCATAATATTCTTTATTTCCTAGTTTGCATGATAAATTTATCTACTGAGGTTATATGTTAAAATTGTTTTGCTGAAAAGTTAATCAGCAGACCAGTGTTATTTAGAAATTATTTTCTATATATCTAAATGCCTATATTAGTTTAAAGATGTTTCATTTAATTGCTACATTTAATCTTGTTAAAACTAGGTTATACACAATGATGAACTATATCTAGTAATATTTGTCTGCCCTGTTTGTAAGGAAAACAAATAGGCCTGCACATTTAACATATGAAGGACTCACAAGATAATAATTTAATGAAACGATAAACAAGAGAATACCAAAACTTTAGAGAAACAAGAGAATACCAAAACTTTAGAGATTTTACTTGATTTTTTTTGAGGGAATAAGCACTTTGTATTCTTCATCCTATTTGAAAACTGACCGGTGGTTTAAACACCACAAAGGTGTCAAATCTTTTGTTGTCCTTCAATTTTGTTTGCTCAATAAAATCAGGACATTACAAAGAACATGGTGAGTGTTTTGCTGTGTGATGATATTTATTGACTTCATTAATCTGTTTTAAAATAAGTCTAGTATTTCTTAGTATAGTTTAAATTATATATATGTCATCGATAAAAGTGGGGAGAATTTTTTAATCAGTTATATTTTTCATTACAGTATCATATATTATGTGCATAGATACCTTTAATGTCATGCATTCTATCTCATCATAATTTGTAATACTATAAATCAAAATAACAATATAAGTTTTGTGGAGCATGATTGCAATCATAAAATGAGAATGCATTGTGTTGAAATACAAAGAGTAAGTTTTGAAAGTTTGTCTTTCTACAAAATTGAGACTGAACAGACTTTACATTGATTTTATGAAAGAGCAAGTAGATGAGTCATCTAAATTTTATAACTTTAGGAAATCAAGAGCTATGTTAGTCATTATAGACTTTGAAAATGCTGTATGCTTTAAATGTTAACCTTTAATCATAAATGTAAGTCAACACATTTATTCACACTTTAGCTTTTCTCTTACAATTTATTTATTTTTACTAAGAATGATTAAAAGAAAAATTTTCCGAAATATTGTTTTTTAAACAAGGTGTATATAATTTATTTGTTAACTGTTAACTACTAGTCAGAATAGTTATAGTCTTAATTTTATCTGAATGGAAATCTCATATTTTAAGATAGAGATCTCTTTTATTTCCATGAGAGCTTTAAGAATTTAGGATTTGAGCATTTGCTGTGACATATGGTGCATTTTCTGTCCTATTTTGTATACCAGCCCATTAAGAAGAGAAAGTGAAGTAAGTAATCTAAAAATAACTCTGCTGTTGGCCTAATTTAACAAAAAAAAAAAGTCTTCTGTGCATAAGTAAAGTTCCACATTTTGTCTCCCCTGGTGGAAAATCTCTGAAGCATTTTGCCACCTATTCACAGAACAACATCTTGTTTGGCATCATAATTGCAGCCAGAAGGGCTGTTTTGACTTTTTTTATAGTTATGTGTGCTATCCCTAGTCATAGTGCAAATCTTGTCAGTCCAAAGAGACCCACCTTACCTGTTCAGCCACCCCTCAAAGCACATGTACACACACCTTTTTCCAAAACACATTGATTTTCACAAAACCTTACAGTCTTGAATTGAAATTGAATTGGTGTTTTTAAAAAAGTTAATGGGATAAAAAGTACATATCAAAACTCATCAGAAGAGGTATAGTCATGTCTTTAAAAGTTTTTTTTTTTTTCCTTTTCAACTAGTCTTCAAATTACCTTTTCATGGGACATCTTAAAAATAATAACAACTTGTAAGATGAAACAAGTTAAATGAATTTCTTTATTAATCTTTACCCTTTCTTTGGTGATTTTTGCTATTTTGTTTATATTTTTTTATTGTTCTTTAGGTTAACATTTTTATACTTCTCAGCATCTTTTTGTCTTGCTCTTTGGAGCACTTTGTGTAGATATAGGAAGATAATGGTTCTTTTTCTAACTTTAAGATCCTACAGATTTTGGATCCTTGTAAGATAATACATTCATACTGATTAGAGGTACTTTGTACCTCTACCGCAATAACTTGAGTATGGGACATCAGCAGTGGAAAGATGCATTTCCTCATGGTGGGGGAACTAACTGGCACTAATGTTTTTAAAGGCTTTTGCACTTAAATTTAAAGGAATTTTTATTTCTTCCATGAGAGCTTTAAGAATTTAGGAGTGAGCATTTGCTGTGGCATATGGTGCATTTTAAATTTTAAAATACTTTTGAATCCTACATAAGCATTCATTCACTGATATGTTGGACTAGTATGAGCTTAGAACACCCATAAAGGATATTTTAGCTCTTAAAAAGCTAAGATATGGAGCAGATAGGAAGGAAACTTCGTTAAAGAATAACATGCTTCAGGTATTAGAAGGATTGGAAGAAGTAATAGGCCGATTAGGGAGCTGCTGTTGTAGATTGTTACATTCATGGCCTGCAATGAATCACTCCTTCCAGTATCCACACCCTTCCATACTAACTCTGGTTTTTGTGTGTGTGACTTTGGCCAGTGGGACATAAGCAAATGTGATGCAGGTAGAGAGTTGATAACTGCTTGCCCATTGGAGCTTGCCTTTTTGGAAAGCTCCTGCCACCATGTGTAGAAGCCTGGTCTAGTTTCCAAGAAGATGAAAGACCACATGGGGAGATCTGGTCTGTGCAAGGCCCAGGATGCTCGAGTGAGTTCTGCCCCCAGCTGGCCCCCCCAGGTGAATGCAGCTGCACGAGCCAGCCCACACCAGATCAGTACAAGAACGACACAGCTAACTCGTAGAATTATGATAAATAAGTTGTTTGAAGCCACTAAGTTGGGGGTTGCTTGTTATGAAGTAGTTTAAAAGGTAATAGGAGCTTATCCAGATACATGATGCAGTATAGAAAGTCAAAACAATGAAAGAGTACTACCAAAACCAAAGACAGGGAGACCTATGTAGTTAAGCTCCCATATTGCCTCTGAGATTCCTGGTAGTTAAAGTGGAATGTAGTTAGTTATAGAATATCCATTTTGAAAAAGAGGGAAGAATAACATTCTTTAGAAAAGGGAATGTCATTCTGTGGACTAAATTCTAAGAGATTTCTTTCTCATGTCAGGCCTTACATGGGAGTAATGAGTAATAGAGAGGGCTGTATCCTCGCCAACATTCCAGCAACAGATTTTCTGAAGGATCTCTTGTGTCTGTTTCTGTAAAGCCCGGAGATACATTATCAAAGCACAACTCCGAGCTTGATTATGAGAGGGACTAAGATATATAGTACTCTTCCTGTTTCATTGATACACGGTTACCTATTAGACTTTATTTCCATTTCAGTTAAATCCTTTGAAACAACTACAAATTTATGTTTTTAATCCCCAAATTCCCTGTTCTTCTGTAGGTGAATGCTTATGATGGTGTACTGTGCATCTCTTCGTAAGTATTCTTTCTTCTTTTATTTTCCTGGTTGGAATGTGTGATTATTCTTTATTTCTAGGTTGACTGTATTATTTCTAGCTCCATAATGCCTTATGGTTATTGATGTTCAGCTCCCAGAACAAACCAAGTAGTGATGGTTAGTGGACTTGAGTCTGTTTGTCTGAAAATACGGAAGTTATAGAATTCTAAAATTTTGACTTGTATTAGAGAATCAGAGATTGGAAACAGTAACTGAATAGAAAGACTTGAAATCATGGAAGAAGAACTGAAGTGAAGAAAAGTGAATTGAGTCCTCTACCTTAAACAACTGAAAATGTATAAACCTTGTATGAAACAGAAGATAATATAACTTATACAGTTGTGTTGTTTTGTCTTGAATCACTGACTACTAAATGTCAATTTACTTTTTAAATATTATCTGAGTCAGTCTCCTTTTCCCTATCTCCAGTACCACGATCAGAGTAAGACACTTTCAGCTCTCACTTGTCCTAATGCAATAGTCTCCCAAAGTATGTATGAACTGTACATATTTCTGGTATGTGGCTTCTCCTACTTTATCTTTTCTCCCCCTGCTGTATCTCTGCTTATCAGAGTGCAGGCACATGGTAGTTGCTTAATACATATTTGTCAAATGAATGAATGAGTTCTTCAGGGACACTTTTTTATGTCTCTAGCAGGTTCTCTAGCATAGTGGCCAGAATGATGTTTACAAAACATGTTTATTTTCATATCATCCCTCTGGTTATAATAGGCCCTCATTTCTCTTAGGGGTATGACCCAAACTCTATTGGTCACTTTTTTTGGAGTTATGAATTTTAAAATACACACAGTGGATAGTGTCAGAAGTTAACAAATGGCACCATTGGAGCAAATCCAGATACCATTTGCAGAGTGAGCCTTATAGTCTTAGAGGAGAGAATTGGTCTTTGGGTTAGCTTTGTCTCCTGGGTGCATAAGTTTCTTTGGAGAGCCATCCAGGACTGGACCAAAGAATCTATTGGGCAACCAGAGTGGCAGAAGAAGCACTTGTAAGGAGGAAAACTGCCATCCTTTTTGGCTTATGATGGCTTTCTTTACTTTTATCCCTTTTCTGGACTTGCCTTTTGGTGGCCCTCAAAATTTAAAAACATTTAAGACATTCAAAATTATAACTATAAAGACATTTAAAATGATGCTATAGATGAGAACAGTAGGGGAAAAAAGATGAGTACTCCAATTCCAGAAAATAAGGGTAAGAGTTAAAAGTTCCAAGAATAAGTGTGTGACACTTAAACAATTGAAGCTAGAAAGTGAGATGAGGGAATATAGTATAAAATAAGCGAAAATAATAGTAACATATGAGATTCAAATTTAAAAATGCATAAGGTAATTATGATTAAGCATTAATTTTGAAGAAGAGTAATTGGAGGTGATGTGAGCAAGTTTGGAGAGAGATTGTCTTCATAGAGTCCTCTTCTCCTAAAGCTTTGGGCCTTGCAGTCTCCGATTCCCTGAGGGCGCTCATCCTTCCACATTCCCTATTCTCTGAGTCTCAAGTCCCAGTCTAAGATGATCCTTTGGGGAATACCTGTGGAAGTTGGGCCCCTCCCCATAATTCTTTTTACATTACATGCACTTAGAATAGATCACAACAGATACAGCAAGAACCTGCATCCAAATAATGCTTCCCTAAACCTGGCAGGTGAAAATAATTTTATAGTCCCAAGGAAAAATTTTAATTTTGGTTTAACAAGTATGGATTCTACTTTGGGGCAGATCCCCTCCAGTACCTCATTTAATATCATAGAATTATAATAATGGATGCTGTATGAATGTCGACAATATACAGTATATGCATTACTTTATTTGATCTTTATAGCCACCTATGGGACTTTCATTATTCCCATTGAAAGGGATCGTAAGCATCTTTTACTTATATTTTAGAGTTGGGGAATCTGGGGCCTTGGTAATTTAAGATATTTCAAACAGTATTTATTAGTCAAGCTGAGATTAAAGCCTGGATCTTTTGATTCCCAGGATAGTTCTCTTCCTACCATAGCCTGTTGCCATATTTCCACTGACTATTTCTTGACTTCACAGTGGTTGAATGTTTTGTAACATTTATGAATGAGAATGGCAAAAAAGAATGTGAAGTCTTAATAGAAACTGTGCTCTCATTCCAGATTATGAATGAATTAATAGAGAATTTATGCCACTCATACTGACCTTATGCATAATTTCTTATTCTCTGTGAAATTTGTCATCATTAAAGTGTGATTTTCAAAATGGGAAAAATTAATGGTTTTCAAAATGACTGAAGATAGAAAAAGTATGTGATAAAGCTAAGAATAGACAGGTATAGTAAATGACTGGTTATATATCAACCTAGAATTCTTTTGACTACTCCTTTCTTTACCCAGTCAGAATCAGGCTTTGAAAAGATCTTGAGAGGCACAGAAGTTAACATATTATTTCACTACACCATAAGTACAGTTATTGAGGTTTGCACAGGGTGGTCAAAGAAGACAGAGAAGGGACTGCTATCTCAGAATGGGGGAATAGGGAGAGGAGAGGTTTCCCAGAGGAAAACTCTGGATTGCCATAGGCAGTTTGACTCATGTACAAAGGTTAGAGATGATGAAGGTGGTTCTTCTCTTTAGAGCAGCAATTCTCAATGTGGTTGGGCAGGGACAGTCTGTTTTACAATTAAATTAATCCTTGAATACAAGTTCAATTTTTCATTCTCACAAGTGAAAAAAATATGTATGGGTTTTTACTTCCATGAACAATTAAGGACTACTTACAGTACGCTAAGTTAGTTATTAAGGTTTACTAAAATAGAGCATTCATTAAGAAAGTCCAGCTCATTATGGGAGTCTACTAAGGATTCTAATAGTCTGTCAGAAGTCAGAGTGTTACAAAATACTTAGTAAGTTGTAGCTCCAACTGCTTGTGTTCTAAAAACAGGTGTCTGGAATGACCAACATTTTCTCACAGAATATTTTGTTATCAGCATATAGGCTAGGGTGCCTTAAATTGGTATGGTTTTTAAATGCTGGTATTTTACTTATGAATTATAAAGGATTGATTTAGATTCGTCATTATAATTTTTTCAGGATTGTATCCTTAATGTGTTTTGTAATTCATATTTGTATCAATAGTATTTTTGGCTCTTGCATGTAAGAGTGAAGACTCTGTCATGTATTATTTTCATCAGAGCTTCTTAAATATTGGCATGAATAAGAATCACCCGGAGAGCTTGTTCCAAAACAGTTTCCTGGGCCCACCCCCAGAAATTCTAATTCAGTAGGTTGGTGCAGGGCCTGATAATTAAGCTCCCAGGTGATGCCGTTGCTGCTGATCTTCCAACCACGCTTTGAAAAGTGTGGATCTGAATAGATTCTTGCTAGAGCCGATGCGTAGGAAATCCTTGCAGATATTCCTGTATAATGGCATCTCACATCATTTAGTCTCTTTCGACTGGAAGGTAAGCAAACATAAGACGGGGTGAGTAGGTGAGTGGGCAGTAGAGTCTCAGAGCATTTTTGGCTAACCTCAGTAATTCACTTAAAAAAATAGATTGGGAGCCTCCAGTTTTGAGCTAGTTCATGTTGATCAGTCTGACTCAAACATCACATGCTAGAAGAACAGAGGGGATAAATGTGGTCAGAGAAATTTACCTGATTATCTAGGGTTTTGTATACTGTGCTCAATAATTTGCATTTATCCTGAGGATGGTAGTAAACCATTGAAGCATTTAGAAGTAGGGGATGGTGTGGTGCTTGGGTGGCTCAGCTGGCTAAGCATCAGACTCTTGGTTTCAGCTCAGGTCATGATCTCAGGGTCCTGGGATTGAGCTCTGTTGTGGGCTCCATGCTCAGCAGGGAGTCTGCTCCCAGATTCTCTCCTTCTCCCTCTGCCCCTCCCCTCCTCATGTGATCTCTCTCTTTCTCTCTCTCAAATAAATGAATAAATCTTTAGGAAAAAAAAAAACTAGAGGATGGCATGATCAAAGTTAGGAAAGAATTTGTTGAGAAGAGAAGCAGAGACGATAGTTTTAAAGGTGTGACATTAATGTAGATGAAAAAAAAATAAAGGACCTGAACTAAGTAGTGGTGAGAATGATTAACAAAGCTGAGAGATACTAAGCAGGTGAAAATAATGATTATCATAGCAGCTAACATTTATTATGCACTCACTGTAGGTTATGGCTGATTACTCTTCTAAGCACTTTACATGTAGAAATTAATTTAGTGCTTATAGTAGCCTTATGAGGAAGATACAGGCATACTTTGTCATTTTACACTTTGCATACAATGCTAAAAAAAAAAAGAAAACAAATAGAAGGTTTGTGGCAGTCCTGTGTGAAGCAAGTCTTTTGGTGTCATTTTTCCAATAGCATTTTCTTACTTCGTGTCTCTGGGTCACATTTTGGCAATTCTTGCAATATTTCATACTTTTTCGTTATTATTTGTTATGATCTGATCTGTGATCAATGGTCTTTAATGTTACTATTGTAATTGTTTTGGGGTACCACAAACGATACCAGAAGATCAAACTGGCCATGACGTTCCCTTAAGCCAAAGCCTAAGCCAGAGCAGGTCCCTAACTCTTCAATTCTCTGAAGGCTGACAGAGGTGAGGAAGGTGCAAAAGAAAAGTCAGAAGCTAGCAGAGTTTGGTTCATGAGGTTTAAGGAAAGAAGCCATTTTCATAACATCAAAATGCAAGGTGAAGCAGCAAGTGCTAATGGAGAAGCTACAACAAGTTCTCCAGAAGATCTAATTAAGGTAATTAATGAGGGTGGCTACCCTAAAAAATAGAGTTTCAGTGTAGTCAAAATAGCCTTATATTGGAAGAAGATGCCAGCTATGACTTTCATAGCTAGAGAGGAAAAGTCAGTGTCTGGCTTCAAAGTTTCAAAGGACAGGCTAACTCTCTTGTTAGGGCTCCTGCAGCTGGTGACTTTGTTGAAGCCAATGCATATTCACCATTCTGAAAATCCTATAGCCCTCAAGAATTATGCTAAATCTACTCTGCCTGTGCTCTGTAAATGGAACAACAAAGGCTAGATGACAGCACATCTGTTTACAACTTGGTTTAATGAATATTTTAAGCCCACTGTTGAGACCTATCCCTCAGGAAAAAAGAACTTCTTTTCAAAATATTTTGCTCACTGACAATGCACCTGGTCACCCAAGAGCTCTGATGGACATGTACTACGAGATTAATGTTTCCACGCATACTCATACAACATCCATTGCTCTGCTGTGGATCAAGGAGTAGTTTCTACTTTCAAGTCTTGTTCTTTAATAAATAAATTTCATAAGATTGTAGCTGCCAGACATAGTGATTTCTCTGATGGATCTGGGCAGAGTAAATTGAAAACCTTTTGGAAAGGATTCAACATTCTAGATGCTATTAAGAACATTCATGATTCATGGGAAGAGGTCAAAATATCAACATTAAGAAGAGTTTGGAAGAAGTTAATTCCAACCCTCCTGGAAGACTTTTTGGGGTTCAGGATAGGGAATGAAGTAACAGCAGATGTGGTGGAAATAGCTAGAGAACTAAAATGAGAAGTGGAGCCAGAATTGTGACTGAATTGTTACAATCTCATAACACTTTTATGGATGAGGAGTTGCTTCTTATCAATGAGCAAAGAAAGTGGTTTCTCAGAAGGGATCTGCTCTTGGGGAAGTTGATGTGAAGACTGTTGAAAGGACAAGGGTTTTAGAATATTACACAAACTTAATTGATAGAACAGTGGCAGGGTTTGAGAGAATTGACTCCAATTTTGAAAGAAGGTCTGTAGGTAAAAGGGTTTCAAACAGTCACATTCTACAGAGAAATTGTTGGTCAGAGAGTCAGTCTATGTGGCAAAGTTCACTGCTGTCTTATTTTAAAATATTGTCTCAGGGGTGCCTGGGTGGCTCTGTCAGTTAAGCATCTGACTTGATTTTGGCTCAGGTCATGATCTCAGGGTGGGGAGATCAAGCCTGGCATCAGGCTCTGTTCTGGACATGGAGCCTCCTTAGGATTCTCTCTCCCCCACTTCCTCTGCCCCTCCTCACCCCCTCTCTCTCGCTGTAAAAAACAACAACAAAAAATTACCACAGTCACCCCAACCTTCAGCAACTACCATCCTCATCAGTCAGCAGCCATCAACAGCCAGGCAAGGCCCTCTACCAGCAAAACGATTATAACTAGCTGAAAACTCAGATGATGGTTAACTTTTTTTAACAATAAAACATTTTTAAGTTTAGCTACGTACATTGTTTTTTGTTTTTTCCGACCTAATGCTATTGCATATTTAGTAGACTACTATAAATATAACTTTTATATGTACTGGGAAAACAAACAATTTATTTGACTTATTTATTTTGATAATTCACTTTATTGCAGTGGTCTGGAACCAAACCCACAATAGGGCTGAGGTATGTCTATATTATTTTCATTTCATTTGCATCTTACAGATGAGAAAACCAAGTAACAGAAAGGCTAAGTTACTTGTCCAAGGCCACACAGCTGGTTAGGGCAGAGCAAGAATTGAGACTCTAGCAGTTTGGCTTTAGAGCCTAATTCTTAAATTACATGGTCTATTTGATGGAATGTGATGGTCAGTTGGGTGATAGATATGAGGGTGAAAGAGGAGGGTAGGGTGCTGGCAGATTTGTAGCCATTTCTAGTGTAGGCGCTGGTTTAGGAAAATGAGGCTGTAAAGCATAATGGAGTGAGTTGAAATCAAAAAATGAAGAGGAAAGAGGATTGATTCAATTTTGGACATTTTGAGTTTGAGGAGTTTGTAGGAAATCCAAGAGAATGTGTGTAGTGGGCAGTGAATATATGGATCTTGACTGTAAAAATCTAATGCAAACTCACAAAAACATGGTGGCTGCATTAGCCTACGGAGGGTGCTGTGGAATGGATAAATCATACCTGCAGTACCATATTCAGTTTTCACACATTTTCACTGAAACTAACGTTTATCTGGAGATAATCATGGTATCAAAGGATTGGGGGAACAATGACATAAGAAAATTGGGACAAGGAACTGCTGGGTTGTTCACCGCAGAATTCAGTAGATAGGGAGGTTTGAATGGTGCACAGTGTTTTAAAGAACAGTTGTGTAGAATAGGAGTTTATTCTTTGTAGCCTCACTAGTCAGAATAGGACCAAATAGATGCAAGTTATTCAGGCGTAGATGTGCTGAGAATAAAAACGTGTCCAAAATGGGAAAGGATTGCTTTATGAGTTAATGCCTACATAAGGAAATATTGAAATATCAACTGGAGTGCCACCCGAAAGGTGTATTGTAGAGGTAATTCCTGTTCGGCATGGATTACTAAGTCCATCAGACTGGATAGCTTTGTAATGAAATGCTTTAGGTTGTTTTAAAAATTTGCTTATGAATTATTAATTTTTGCTGTTAGTAGGTCTTTTCTGAGTTTTTCTTCATAAAATTTGAAATTGAACTAAATCATTATTTTTCTACACATCAAACACACAAGCCATTCCCATCTAACCTGATAGTTGTTGGAAATTTGCAAGGATTTTCCATAAACATTAATCCACCTCTCATGATTGCTCTAGTTGTTTTAAGCAGAATGCATTTGTTTAGTCGCAGAAATGATTGACTGTATCAGTGATTCCAAATAAAGGTAGCAGAGTTTTTTAATTCCACTTAGAGAAGAATGTAAAAATAAAGTATAGTTTCTCATTACTGGATTTATAATCTTTGTTTCTCCTTTTTTTTCTTGGCCATTGGGAGTTTTGTTACCAGCATGAAATACAACCTTCATGCTGTCCTGTGCAGGATAGATACTGTAAATTTCTGGTCTTGCTTTTCCATTGATCTGGATTGCCATCTGGGAATCCTATTCAGCTGATCTTTATTTCCTGAGTCAGAAATTCTGTTTTACCCATCTTTGGGGCTTTCAGCACTATTCTCTGTGGGCCTTCAGGTATTGCACATGAAAGAGAAGGTTCAAAGGCAGAGAAAGAAGGTTCAGGGCTGAAATGTTTACACTGCATTTTAAAAATTTTTACAAACATTTTCTAAGCTGATGGATCAGCATGAAAGCTTAGCAGATCTAAGACTTTTTACAGGGCATCGTATAGGTAACATTTGAATACACATAATTTTTAAGGAGTGATATGGTAGTCATCAGTTATAAATGTGTTACAGAAATGACTCGTTTGTGAATTTTCCAGTAAGCATAACTAACAACATTGTGATTAATGTTGTAAGTTTCTTGTTTGTTTGTTTGTTTTTTACAAGTTTATTTATATCTTACTATTCTGCTTTGTTTTGTATCTGGCAATTAGTATTGAACTTACGTTCAGTTTACAATAAAGAACTTAACAACTCACTAAAATTTTTATAATAAACAGGTATTTCTGAGGTCTTGCCACTTTTTGTGTCATCAGCTGCATATATTCCATAGTAACCAAAATGTTGAATTTTTTTAAAAAAGGAATGGAAGTACAAATATGGAAAAGCCAACTATTATACATTTGTCATTTAGTTAATAAAATATATTTTAATGAGAAAGATGATCTGTTATCATACGTAATAGATTGATAGCATAGTGTTTTTTAATGTGTCAGTAGCTTGTTTGAACATAGTTTGGTTCTCTGTGACTGGTTGTGCATTAAAAATGTTAGAAAACTTTGCTACTTATTTCAGCTTTGTGTACAAACAAAATATTCAGTATGGAATATAAAAGTTTGGTAAAGGTCTTGCGTTTATCCTTACGTACACAAATGTTTGTAGAGCATTTTAAAAAGCATTGTGAAGTATTTGAATTTTCTACCATACAGAGCATTTTCTTATTAGATTTTTAACATTATGTTAAGCTATAGCAGATTCTATGCATCTGGGAAATTTACATACATTGAAAAACTTTTTAAGAAGTTGAAATTAGTCTTCCGTATGGAATTATGGGAGAATTTACAAAGTGAGCATACATGCTTGGCAGGTGATGTATCAAAATATTTTTTACTTGATTTTACTTTTATGGGCTTCTCTTCCATTTTTATTCAGTTTGTGTGTATGTTTGTAAAATTTGTGTAATGTAGACATATCTTTTAACCACAAAGTGGGTATTTTTTTAAAAATTCCAGTTTTATTGAGAAATAATTGATATACATTTCTCTAGAAGTTGAGGACACCTAACATGATTGTTTGATTTACATGTATTATGAAATGATTACGAACCATAGGTTCAGTTAACATCTGTCTTCTCACATAAATATATAATGAAAAGAAAGGGAAAAAAAAGAAAAAAAGGAAAGAAATTATCCTTTTGATGACTTAATTTTTGTGAGTGCTGTAAGATAATGGGTGCAGTTTCATTTTTTTATATGTGAATATTCAGTTTTCCCAGCACTACTTATTGAAAATGTTTTCTGTCTTCTCTCTAGTGAATGTTTTTGGCTTCCTTGTCAAATATTAGTTGACTACATATGCTTGCATTTATTCCTGGGCTCTTGATTCTGTTCCACTGGTCTATGTGTCTGTCTTTATGCCAGTACCATACTGTTTTGATGATTATGGCTTTAGTGTAGCTTGAAATCAGGAAGTGTGATGCCTTCTGCTATGTTCTTCTTTTTGAGGATTTCTTTGGCTATGAGGTCTTTTGTGGTTCCATAGAAATTTTAGGAGATTCTTGTTTGTTTTTTGTTTCTCTAAAACATACCTTTGGAATTTTGGTAGATTGCATCAGAGTAGTTATTCAGAGATAGTTTGGCCCTAGGGAGTAAGTAGATTTATGAGGAAAATACTGCGAACGCAGTCTATTCTCTCTTACTCCTAACTACAGACAGGGTCACTTTCATGTTTAATGCTATCCATGCCAATTTAGAGATTTGAAAAGTGACAATATAATAACTAGCACATTAAAAGCAGTTGACTTTTATTCTAATCATGATTTCATTAAAATCATTCTATAATTTAATTTTAAAATCCAAGTTCTTTTTTGGGGGTGCATGCTCAGGGTTCCTGGGGTTTCTTATAATATCTGGAGATTTATTGGTTATTTGGTTGCACTGGTCAGTTGCCTTTTCTAGGCTCCCAAAGTACTCTGATTTTAATCTATATTATAATATGGCACAATTTACCATTATAGGCTCTTCTCAGTAGACTTCGAAGTCTTCATGGTCAGGGGTTATGTTTTATTGGTTTTTGTCCAAGGCCAAGTGGTACATAAAGAGGCAGTGAGCTAAGAGTATAGTTGTTACAGGCATCCTTAGAAGAAGATACATTCTCTTCTTCCTCCTCTTCCTTCTCTTCCTCTTCTTTCTTCTTATTCTCTGTCATCATCTCCTCCTCCTCCATCATCATCATCATTGTTGTCGTCTTCCTTACCTTGTATGTTGAGTATGTGCAGGAAACTATGATAATTGATACAATTCATGATTACCATAATCCCTACCACAACTCTATGAGGCATACATTTTATGGATGAAGACACAAGGATACAAACATTAGATTTTATTTATTAATTTAATTACTTTTATTTATTAGTTACAGAGACAAGCCTGTGAGAGAGGGAACACAAGCAGGGGGAGTGGGAGAGGAAGAAGCAGGCTCCTAGCAGAGGAGCCTGACGTGGGGCTCGATCCCAGAATGCTGGGATCACGCCCTGAGCTGAAGGCAGACGTTTAACGACTGCACCACCCAGGTGCCCCAAGGATACAAACATTAAAATAACTTTCCCAGTGGAGCATGACTAATAAACAGTGAAATCAGAACTCAAACCCAGGTCTAATACCTACTCATAGCCACTACTGAATATAATCATGAAATCACAGGTCTGCCTTCAGCTAATTTGGTGGATTTCTGTCTCTAAACATGCATGACCCAGTATTTAATTTTTTTAGGCATCTCTCAAACTGCTTCATATCTAACACTAAGTATAAGTTTTAATAAATATGTAGATGACTGAGTGAATGGCTTTCATATTTGTATTTAATTAAATAACCCATTGGTGTGGTTAAAGATCTCTTGACTTATTCAATATTTTAAAAGTAAGAAATGCATAGTTTTTCCTAGTCAATATGCAGAATGAATGCAAGTTAATGACTAGACAGTATTATTCTGTCTTCTTAAGTAACTGTGTATTTTAGGTGGAGTGTGAATCTTCTCTTCTGGACTTGGATTAAGCATGTGCATTATTTTAATCTAAAATGTGAGCCTATAGTAGCAGCAAAGGAACCTGGACCAGGCCTAGAAGTTTCCAGGAGAAAGAATAATAACTGATGACTGTAGAGTATTCAGAGATCTTGAAAATCCCATGAGAAACTTAATCCTTCAGAAATGTTCTCTGGGTTATCTGATGTTGCTATAGACTACAAACCCTCAGCATAGCTTGTATCCTGGGTGGCATTTAACGAACAAGGATTCCTGCCCTTCCTCCCCACAAGCCTCTTCCTCTACACAAAGCCCAACCACTTCTCAATTTTAGAGTAGGTTTTCCAGTAGAGGGATTCCCTCTTTTGGTTCCACATTGATGGCACCTTTGGCACATGACCATCAGTGTTATCCATACGTCACAAAAGACTCATTAATACGTACTATGGTACTTATACATACAAAACAAAAGATATTTGGTTCTAGTGAAGAATGTTACCTTTCTTTAGGAGATTAATATGAAGCAATAACAGTTCCTGCAATGCCTGGGTAGCTCAATCAGTTAAGTAGCCAACTGTTGATCTCATTTCAGGTTGATCTCATCTCATCTCATCCCATCTTAGGGTTGTGAGTTCAAGCCCCATCTTACCTAAACAAACAAAAAACAGTTTATTTGAATTTCATATGAATTCCTTTAAAGTCTTAACTGCATGCAAGGAAAGTACTGTGCTATGTCTTTGGGGGATTTAAAGATGAAGAGGACATAGTACTGCTCTCAAAAAACTTAAAATATAGTGGGGGGTGATACATGTGTAAATAGCTAAGTATAATGTAAGATCAAATGAATTAAATAGGTAACCAGCAGCCCATGGGAATGTTCTATTCTAATATAGTCTCAGAAAAAAAAATTCGAAGGAGATGACATTTGACCTGAGTTTTGAATGATGTACAGATGCCTAATAGGGTTTACTTATGTAAATATTAAAACATATAATAGCATGCATTCTCAGTATGAATTTATATGTATATACGTGTGTGTATATATATACACATATGCATATATATATATATACACGTATATATATATATACACACACATATATATAGTTGGTGTAATATATATGGTGTGTGTAAATGTGTGTGTATGTGTGTGTGAATGCATAATCACAATGAGATTAGCATTTACTCTTTCTAAAATACTTTCATTTCCGTGAAATGTGAAAATGTAGAAAGGTTTATTTATAAAACAACTCTTTCTTAATTGATGTTACTGGAATATTATTTTGACTTGTATATTGGGTTTAGCAACTAAAACTATTGGTAGTCATTATTAAATAGTCTAGTAACCTGTACAGTTCTTATAGTGACACGTGGACATGAGCTAAGGTTAAATAATTGACAGATTTTTCTAATTACCTATTTATGAAGGGACATACATAATTTTGCAGTGAAAGCTCCTAAGTACAGCTTAGTGTTTGTCAGCTGTATAGTGTTCAGACAATAATTGGCTTCACCTGGATTAGCCTGGATGAGTAAGGAGCTGTGTGGAGATCATATATTCCTACTCTTGTCATTTTGAAATGCTTAAACCAAAATAACCCTCTAAAATCAAAATAACTAAATAACCTACTTGCCTTTATAAGTATGTCCTTTAGATGCTTCTGATTTCCTCTCCCCAAATCTCTTTGCTTTTTGTTGATGATGTATGAGGTATGTATTGTTACATAGTAAATTACCACAGATTTAGTGGTTTAAGACAATACATTTATTATCTCACAGTTTCGTTAGGTCAGATATCTGGGCATAGCTTAGTTGGGTACTCTGCTTCATGGTACTCACAGGCTGCAGTCACGGTGTCAGTTGGAGTCGCATTCTCATCTGAAGGTTCAACTGGGAGAGGGTCAACCCCCAATCTGATGTGGTTGTTGGAGGATCCAATTCCTTGCAGATTGTTGGACCGAGGGCCTCAGTTCCTTGCTGGCTGTTGACTGGGGGCTGCTCACAGTTTCTTATCATGTAGATATCTCCACATGAAAACCTTCTTTATCAAAGTCAGCAAGGGAGGGGATTCATAGGTCCGCTAGCAAGATGGGGGTTATAGTTTTATGTAACATAATCATGGTAGTGGCACCCTATCACTTTTGTCATGCCCACTTAGATAAAAACAAGTCACAAGTCCTTCCCACATGCAAGGGGAAGGGAATTTATGAGGTCATAAATACCAGGAGATGGAGATCATTGAGGGCCTTACAGTCTGTCTGCTACAATGCCTAAAATTTCTTTTGGGTAGAATAAACCTAGCCTATAATGATAGATAAAAGATGTAGAATTCAAAAGTATGAAACTCATCAACAGTTACTTTTGTCAATGAACAGTTGCAAATGACATCAGTTCTATTCCTTTTTTTAATATCCAGAGACTATAAAGAGACAAAGAAGGCATTGGGTTGATAAAATAGAAAGAAGTGATTGCCAAAAGGACAGATGTTTTTTAAGTTTATGAATTTTATTGGAAATATTCCTTGCTTTCTTCAACTGCATAGAGATTAGTAGAAGTTTTGTTCAGAGATGTTTTTTCAAGTGACTATTTGTAATTACAACTTTATTGGAATTTAAAGAGAATTTAAAATCATGGTTTCTTTTACGTTTCCTTTTCTCTTTCTCCTTTCCAGGGTATTCCTGATTTGATGTATCACAGTAGCTGCATATGTTTATAGTCAGTACTAGAAAATAAAAGTAAAAGAAATATAGAAATAAGATGAACATATTTCTTGTTAAATATCTGGTGAATACCAAAACAGTAATGATATAACATTTGTGGCTGGTTTTGGCAATGAGAATTGATAGGTATATGACGTACTTATCTGCTTATGTTAGAATATTAGGGATGGGCCACTGGGTTAATGACTAAGTTAGTTTAAATGATGAGGAGAGAACTGCATGTGGTAAATTTTCTTATGCTTGTTTTTCTCCTTAATACCTTTTACAGTTTAAGGATATTCTATCATTACTGTTTTACCATCAGAGGCAGTAAAAGGCCTTGAGTTTAACGTGCAACTAAATCTAAGGGATTTTCTCCCATTCCTCATCAATGCATAACATAATTGTCTTTAGTTAACATAATCATCTGTGGTTGATCATGAAGCAATATTACCCTGAAATGAAAGAAATATAATCGTGAAGTGCAGGGAATTCAACCTCAGGTTACCACCTCTAATCTGAATGTAAACTACTATTAAATAGATCTTTGTAAGGCTCATTTTCCCCCCTGCAGTGACTCACCTTTTGCTTATGATGCAGGTTCTTAGACTTGGCCTTTCTTATAGCTTCAGTGTAGAAATTCTATTTTTAAATTAATTTAATTTTTTAAAAGATTTATGTATTTATTTTAGAGAGAGAGAGAGAAAGCATGAGTGGGAGGGGCAGAGGGAGAGGGAGAGAGAATCTCAAGCAGACTCCACACTGAATGAGGGGCCGGACATGGGGCTTAATCTCACAACCCTGAGATCACAACCTGAGCTGAAACCAGGAGTCGGATGCTTAACCCACTGTGCCACCCAGGTTTTGCTATTATTAGATTTATTTTAAAAACTTTTTTAGTTCAGAAAGTTTTTTTTTCCTCCTCAAATTAGTAACCTGGGATGAAAATTATTCTAAAAATTGAATTTTTAAAAATTTCTTGGTTAAATATATTTAGTCTCCTATCTATATATTCTTGAACATGTCCATTTTAGTGTTGTTTGACACAGATTTTTAAAGCCCCAGGGATTCAAGGACCATGACTATATAAGTCTTCTTGTGTAGCACTTCATACAAATAGGCACTCAATAAATGCTTTCTGATGATGAAAACTCAGAAGTTCTCTGGGGAAATCTAGAATTCTTAAACAACCAAATATAGAATCATACTATTTTAAAGGTTCTAGTCTTCTGAAATGGCTTCCTTCTTCACAGCAACTTTAGACATGTTGGTTTTCATCCTCTCATTTTCTTATTTGAACATAGAAAACACTCTGTGCTTCTGTTCCCTGAAATACCTTGGATGTTCGGCTGCCAGAACCTTTCCCTCTTGACTTGGTTATGTTGGAGATACTACATCTTCCATTCTCATTTGTCCTTTCCATTCAAGAAGATGGGGAGGAAGCTGAGCACATAGTATGTTAGAATTATGGAGCAAGAAGTTCCTTAGGAATAACACAGCTCAGCCTTACAGGAGTGACTTGTCAGAGTTTACACAGATAATTAGTGGAAAATCCCAGACTAAAATTCAAAGGTTGGAACTCAAGTTCTGTGTTTTATTGTTAGTGAACCAGGATAGTATTATTATTTCTTTTTTTTTTTTTTAAAGATTTTATTTATTTATTTGACAGAGATAGAGACAGCCAGCGAGAGAGGGCACAAGCAGGGGGAGTGGGAGAGCAAGAAGCAGGCTCATAGCGGAGGAGTCTGATGTGGGGCCTCGATCCCATAACGCCAGGATCACGCCCTGAGCTGAAGGCAGACGCTTAACCGCTGTGCCACCCAGGCGCCCCAGTATTATTATTTCATATGTGTTGCTTGCAGTCTGTTGAGACCTGGAGACACAATTGGTATCAAATTGTTTGTGCATTTTTGCCATGATCACACATATTGATTATCGGGTATTGAAGTGCTATTGCAAATACTCAGTATGTTAGCTACTGGACAACTTTGAGTCAATGCCATGTGGCAGACCTTATTTTGACTGGTAAGGTGGCCTCAGACTAAAAAAAAAAAATGGGTTTTTAGAAAATCATAGTAAAATTGAACTTTTACTACTCATGTGTTTTCAGAGTATTTCTAGTAAGTATCCTTTAATTTGACAATGTCTAACCGCGAGTCCTGCCATCTGACTTTTTCTATGAAAGCTTGGAAGCCTATGCCAGTCCTTTCCTCTTTTACTACTGATTAGCACTACAGAAGAGGCTGAAGCTCATAATTTACCCTAACAGTATTTTGCTTTGTGTTTTTCTATAATTGCTTTCCATACTTTCACTTTTCTGTCATTAACTAGAATTCAAGTTTGGCCAAGGCAGGAACTTTCTTATTCTTCTCTTGTACTCTACCTAGTAATCATCTTACTTCTGGGAATATGTTAGGCATTTAATAAAAAGTTCAAATATTACTTTTTAGTCTTAAATTATATTTTTTGGATGTCATTAAATGCTTTTCTTGAGAAAAATTTGGTCAAACTTTTAGAAAATCTCTCTCTAGAATGCACCAGAAAGATTAGCTCTTAAAAATTCCACACAATTAAGTATGTATTTAATCAGATTCTGTGAACATGTTATTTTGTACACATGTCTATAATGTGATTTTTCCTCAGTACTTTCATAGATTTCTTTCTTAGGAAAGCAGAATTAAGAAAAATAAAGTTTAGGGGAAAACCATTCTTAGTATGCTATCACCACAAAATGAAATGAAATTCTTAGTTAAAGGTTAATAATTGCATATTATTGATGTGAAAAATTAACAGAATATTTAAACTTCTGTTATACTGTGATTTTTATGTTAACATATTTTATGTGTTGATTTTTAGTGTATGAAGTAGGTATTTTTATAAATCACATGTTATAGAAGAAAAATATGAAAATACTTGAATAAATCATATACTGCAGAAAAAGAATACATCAGAGTAGGTATTTGAGAAAATTGGGAGTTTATCTTTTTTCTGGGAAAAAATTTACACTGCCATTGAATTTCATTTTCATTTAATTTTTTAAAAGGAAATGTTAGCTTTGTTATGCTAGATCATTATAAGCTTTATTTATACTACATTTTATCATAATGCACACTGAGTATAAATAAACTCTGGTATGCTAAACCTAATAGCAATTAAATTGGAAGTGTTTGTATTTCATCACTGTGAACTTCGCAGAAGTGTTTCCATGACAACCTCCATGCTAGTTAAGACAACCAGAGGTGATCAACAGTTTACGTATTTTTTCTCTTGTAAGAATGGAATTTGTGTTGACAGTTTTGGCCTTTAATGGCACTTTTGTTCTGTGTGAAAGTATTTGTTTACCAGATCATATGTTGTTAACTGTCAGGCTGAGGCAGAGTGACTGCTTTTGATAAAAGGCTGCATTAGAATTTCTAGTCTGTGAGGCTCTTATACTCTAATTATCCCCATCAGTATAGAAGAGTCCATTTGCTTCAGTACTCTACAAATTACACTTTATTAAGACCGAGTATTATGCTGAGTAAAATTGGGAAGGTCTTGATTTTGTTTGACCACCTAAAAATGGAAATTCCTTTTAACTTCTTAATGAATGTCCCCCGCCCCCCCCCCAAAAAAAAACCCTACGTGTGTGTGCATAGTCACATGTCGTCACTCACACAGACACATGCACTCACAAACACACACGCACACTTTGCAGACAACATCTGAGTGACCTCTTTGGAAAAGGTTATTGGGACAGCATTAGTAATTTTTTCTTAACTCACTTCCCTAAAATATTGTAACTATATCAGTAGAATCTGCTACCAAGGATGTGCAAAAAGAGAAATGTCCAAATAGAGAAAACGTAATTTTGCAGTTTCAAACCAGAATTGCCAAGCTGATCATGGAACTGAGAACTTTCCCGTTTCCTCTCAAATAGAGGCATGTTACAAACGTGTCCCCTTTGAGATTCTAGGAAAAAAGCATTTATATACATGTACTTAGAGGACTGGAATTGTGAAAATTCTCCAGAGCTACGTGAGTTGTATAGGAGAGGAAAGGTATCACTTGTTGAGGGACATTGTACTTGTCCTCTTCTGTAACTGTGTCTGTGGTCTCCTGGCAGTGTTGTCTAGTACTTGCAAGATAGAACTGAGTGCAAAAGGTATGTTAAATATTTTATATGACTTATATATGGAAGAGTAAGCTCATTCCTTTCACAAATGAAGCTTGAAAGTTTTCTTGGCGAGTATGACTATGTAGATGATAGGCTTCATCACATGTCTTCTCAGAAAAAGAAATTTTAAAAAATAATTAAAAAGAAATTTAAAAAGAATTAAAAAGAAACTTTAATTTCCATCAGCTTTGTTAAGCTTGCCATGACCAAAAATTATCCTTGTTCTCCTTAAAATTACCTATTAAAATGCACTAACATTAATAAAGTTGACATTTCTGTAAAATAATACATGGTTTTATCTTATTTTAGTTTAAAAACCTAACCCTGGTTTTCTTAATTTTTTTTCTTTCAATCTTTGTCTTGGCATCATCCACTTAGTTGCATAAGTGAAGCTTAGAAACATCCCTGAAACCTTCTTTCAGTCAGTCATTCACTCACTTACTTCTTCTCATGTACTGTAGCCACTGAGGATATAGCAGGAATCAAAAAACACAAAAATCCCTCCTCTTATGAGGCTGTAGTCTCATGAAGGGAAGCCAACAATAAAATAGTAGAAGATGAAGAATGTGAAATGGTGGTAAATGCCACGGAGCAGAAAAGAGTGTGTGTGTAGGTGTGTGTGTGTGTGAGAGAGAGAGAGAGAGAGAGAAAGAGAGAGAAAGAGAGAGATGGAGAGTGGGTTTGGAATTTTAAATAGGAGCCAAGGAAGACTTTATTGAAAAGATGACATTTGTACAAAGATCTGAAATAGGTGAAGGCAAGAGCTGTGCTGTTATCTGAAGGGGAAGGGATCAGCAAATGCAGCTGTCTTGAAGCAGAAGTATCCTTGGCAAGTTTCAGAAATGGTGAGCAGACCAGTGCAGCTGGTGCAGAGCAAGCAGGGGCAAAGAGTAGTGGGCAGTAGAATTGGGGACCAAGGAATACCGACATAGGACCTGCAGACAACTCTAGCCCATTGAACAGATGAGTAACACCATATGATTTACCTCAACATAACCACTCTGGCTGCTCTGTTGAAAATAGCTCACAGATACGTAGGGATGAAGGCAGGGACGGGACGAAGGAGGAAACCGGTTGGGAATTTATCGCAAGAATCCGAATGAGAGATGGTGGTGGCTTGAAGAGTAGTAATAGTCATGGTGGTGAGGGAGGAGAGCAGATTCTGGATATATTTTGAAGGGTTAGCCAGTAAGATTCCCTGACAGATTGAATGTGGTGTTTGAGACACAGAGAGAGGAGTTAAAGTTGTCTCAGGGTTTTTGACCTAAAAAACTGACAGGATGATACTTCCTTTTTCTGACTTGGAGAAGACCATAAAGAGAGCAGGTTTTGGGGAGGAACATCAAAAATTCAATTTTGGCCGTGTTTGAGATCTCCATTGGACATCTGACTATAGATGTTAAGTGGACAATTAACTATAATATCCTGGAGTTTGCAGCAGATGTGAGCTGTAGGTAAACATGAGTAAGTTAGCATTTAGGCATTATTTGAAACTGTGAGACTGGTTAAGACCAAAAGAGGGCTCCAGAAGGGAAACAGTCCAAGGACTTCTCTTACGTAAGGTCTGGCAGGGTGAGTACCTCACAGTGTGCTAGAACACTCCCACTTTATGTCTGGTCCCAGAGTAACTAAGAATGTCCCCTTCTCTCTCTACAGGGAACCTCTGGGAGAATAAGTTACATGATCACACGATGAGTATCTTTTATGTCTACTCTTCTTTATATCCCACTGCCTTTTCTCTAGTTCATTAATCCAGTGGCCTCCCTCCCATCAGATTTCTTACCTTCTCTCTATCCTCACCTTTTCCCACCAATTTTTGCTCTATTTCTAGAATAATCATTCCATACATAAATCTAATAATACTATTCCCCTCACTAGACTTTTCCTGTGGCTTCTAACGTTTAAAAAGCAACATACATTCTTTAGTATGAATTTATAAAATTCTTTGTTATTTTATTCTTGCCTCTGCCCGGCCCCTTTTCTTGCCATCTCTCTCTTCTCCCTTTTCTTCTCACTCCTAAGACAAGAAATTGATCTCTAGTTCCTTAGAGATGAGGCCTTCCCCCCGCCCCCCCCCCGCCTTACTATTTGGGAGCTGCCAGGCCCCAGAAGCTGCTCTCCTACAGTACAGAGCTGTGTAGGGATGGGAGGCTGTGCTCTGTACCGCCCCTCCCGAATCTTCCCTACCTACAGAGAGTTGAGGATGGGTGAGCAGGCACTGCCAGCCAGCTGCTACCACATGATTGGCGTAGGCTTTCTGCAACACAGAACTGTGGAAAATGAGATCACCAACATTCGCCGATGTCTAAATCCACACAGAAGGGGGGAGATGGGCACTGTTCCTTGGCTGCCATCTCCTAGAAATACAGAGCTGTGTAGGATGGGTGCAGTGCCTGGCCGGAAAGCCACACACTCCCACTGTTCTTACTGAATTTTCATAGATTTCCATGAGTAAGTTTCTCTGTTGTTACACCTCTTTTGATGACTCACCAGAGGCTAAATAATTTATTGTCTTTACTAATTTTCACTAGCTTAATAGATGCCCTTTAGTGAGAGGTTTCCCCTAATTTCTCACACCACAATTATAGACATCTTATCTCCTATACCATACCTTTTTAAAATACTTAACATATCATAAACACTTTCTGCGATTGTATGAACTCTAAGTATATTTAGTGACCAGCAGGTGGTCATTACACCAAATATACCATGTATAATATACACCACAGTTACCCGATTCTTTCCATAATCTTAGGTTGCTTTTGGTTCTTCACCATTATCAATAAAACTGTTATTAACAGGGCTCGTGCATGTATTTCTGCCCAATTTGTGAATATTTCTTTAGTGTATATTTCTAGAGGTAGAATTATGGAGTAAAACATGGGGAACATTGCCAAATTTCTTTCCAGAAAAGTGACACAAATTTCTAATCCTTCTAGCAATGTGTATTTTACTGATTTTCACTGGATTCAGATATTACTTGGTTTTTAATCTTGCTGCTAATTTGATGACCAACTAAAACTCAACTCATGATGAAAGCATTTTAATCTTGTGCTTCTGATATTCAGTGCCTTTTTTTTTTTTTCAAGTTAGGACTAAAGTCTATTTTGTAGGTAAAGGCAAAATTAAAAAGAAAAAAAGACAAAGAAAATCTGAGTGGAGCCAGAATAACAAATCAAAGGTGCTATTTTCATTGCTGTTAGCTATGCAAGGTGTGGTATGGATTTTTTTTGTTATCGTGAACAGTATAGGTTTTAGAATACATAGTCACTTCTCGCTCAGCTCCTTTCACACTTTATTTTCTAAAGGTAAAGTCTCAAGAGGGAGCAATAAATGTTTACTTAGATGAAAAATGTATGAGAAATTTAATGATGATCTAATATAGCTTGTTGGTAAATATAAATGAGAACAGCTTTGAAATTTAAAATATATAAAGCAGTAGATTCAGTGACTCAAGTAGTGTTATATATGAGATCAAAGAGAAATCTGTGATGTTTTAAATCTGTCTCTGATTTTGAAAAAGTTGATTATCTGTACAATCTTTGTTATTTCACCTACAAAATGCTGACGTTCTCCATAGATTTGTTGTGCCATTCCTTGAATGTGGAGAAGCTCAAGAAGGTTTAGTGAAAAAAAGTCTTATTTATGAATATTTTAATGGGACCATGTGTTAATCAAAATTTTAGTTTGAAATTTACAGATAAGCAAGGGAAGGAGACTAGAATGATCTTGTGGTAATGGCTTAGAGTCAGAGACACCAGCCTTAGATTTAGCTCCACAAAAGCTTGAGCTTAATGTAGATACAGATGGCTACATATAGAAATATTTATAGCTATGTGTATATACACTGGTTAGTATACACACACGTATTTCCTTCGTTAGTTGAGAGCGCCTAAAAGTGACAAGCATACTTAGCACCCATATCTTGGTTTCTAATACCATTCTTTAATAAAAGAACTAGGGATCCTTGGAGAAGTGGGACTTACTCTTGGATTGGGGCAGGAAATATACAGGATGAACTTGGAGCTCTTGTAATGCCAGAAATAAAGCTATATACAAATAAAAATATAATATGTAGAATAACCATGAGTCCATACAAGTGGGAGAATACTGTACAAGTGGAAGAATGATTTCCTATGTAGAAGAATTCCAAGTAATTTAGGTAGATACTTTACCCTCAAGGAGGTGGAATGTAACTCCTCACTCCTTAATTGTGGGCTATGGATGGTGACTTTCTTCCAAAGAGTACAGTGTGGAAAGGGGGAAAAGAGTAAATTTACATTAGAGAAACTTGACAAACCCATCCTCAGCTAGCTCATCAAGGTCAGCTTCAGCAGTGATATGTCATGGTTGTAGTATGTATACTTGATATGATGTTATGAAACATCATATGGGCAGTTTACCCATATGGTCTTCTCCCCCACCCCCAAATTTCATAACTCCAGTTTAATCTTGAGAAAAACATCAGACAGGTCCCAATTGAGGGACATTGTACAAAATGCTCGACCAGTACTCCTCAAAACTGTCAGGGTTATCAAAGACAAAGTCTGAGAAACTGTCACAGGCAAGGGGAGCAATCCTAAGGAGACGTAATTACAAAATGTAATATGGTATCCTAGATGGGATCCTGGACAGGAAAAGGACATTTGGTAAAAACTAAGGAAACAGAAACAAAATGTGGACTTTAGTTAATGTTAATGTTTTTTTTTTTAATTTTATTATATTGTGTTAATCACCATACAGTACATCCCCAGATTCCGATGTAAAGTTTGATGCTTCATTAGTTGCGTATAACACCCAGTGCACCATGCAATACGTGCCCTCCCTACTACCCATCACCAGGCTGTTAATGTTTTAAAAAGTTAATGTTAACATTTCTGCATCTCTAGGTTTAGTATGGCTAAATTGGGTATGACGGGGAGTTAGGGGTGGGTAAGAACTTGTGGCACTGTTGAAAATAGAAATATCTAACACTATTTAGAACTTACTGTAGGCCAGGCATGCTTTTAAGTACTTTAGATGTCTTGATTTTTAAAAACAAGTCTTCGGTATTTTTATTCTCATGTTTGAGCTGAAGAATTGAAAGATTAAATAATTTCCCCAAGATTGAGCCTAGATATTCAGGCTCTGGATCCTCTCAACTATTGGGCTTTACTGAGAACGCTTGCTTTAGAGGGAAGCTGCAGGGAACAATTCCCCTCTGTCACCAGGTTTGGCTTCTGCCAAGGTATGTAGGATATAAAACATAACAAGACTTCTTTTATGTGTATATATATATATATATATGTATATATGTGTATATATATGTGTGTGTGTGTGTATATATACATATATATTAGACAAAACCTGAAATTTATATATATATATACATATATATATTAGATGAAACTAGAAATGTTATTTCCTTAGATGATAGTATGTGATGATTTCATGCTCATCTTCTTGATACTGCTTATCCGCTTATATATCAGCTGTACTAAAATTATTCTACATATTGCTGGAGTCCCCAATTCACTAGTTTTTTGGTAACTGGGCAAATACTCTTTGCCAGTATACCTTAGGCCAAGTACCCATTATTTAACATCTCTGTTGTATTACAGTATTTAAAAGTCTTTCTCTTTTTCAAAATTCATCCGTTTTTATAACAACATTTGGATTTTGTTGGCTTTGTAATCCTCAGGTAACAGATAAAGTAACTGAGCCCTGAGAACACTAAATCAAGGTTGTATGACAAGTTTATGTATGATAAACTCCAAACAAGTAATCTTGTAGACTTTTGTTGTGTTTTTCTTCCACGGAAATCCTGTGAAGTTAGTTCCCAGCAATTCTTCACTCTCTAGAGCCTAGCTTACAACAAACTCAATTTTTTATTTTTTATTAAAATTATTTTATATTTACATAATTATAACCCAAGTAGAGGTGATGCTAATAGGCAGAGACAAGTATCTGCCCAGAAACAAATATGTTCTGTCAATCAAGGTGAACTCTTTGCCCATGGCTTGACTCTTTAGGGTGTCCCACCATCCCGTTTCTTTATTTCCACATAGTATTAGTGAGGGCGTTGTGAGACTTATTTATTTGAGGACACAGAAATATTGTGAGTCTATTTATTTGTTTGTAGATTGTATTAAAATTCTATAATTTAACCCACAGAAAAGTAGTCTCTCATTTTATACCCACAGTCCATTATATCCTGACCAAAGACGTGCCATGCCGCTGGTACGGAACTAAGCTGTTGCAGCTGAACTTTTTTATTCAGCTACTACTTCCGTGGTAATGCCTCCCAGCCTTGTTCCTGCTCTGACATCCGTAGAAAGTGATGGCGTTTGGAGAGCACCTTGGGTTAACCTGTGGCTGGTGGTGATTGGCCTGAGGGGCCTGGCTGCCCCAGGCTCTTCTAGCCACCCTGAGGGCAGAAGGGATCAGCAGCTTGACATGCCCGTAACGTGTTTGTGACACATCATGTGCTTTAGCAGTTTGTTCTGTGATGTGCAATGGTGTGTCTTCCCCAAGTGTATATAATTTCCACATAGAGTTGTGTAAGACTTTTAGAAAACTAGTTATGCTGAACCCTGGCTTATGTAGAAGACAGAGAAAACATTACAATTTCTTAGACTGATTTGAATCTTGCTGTTCGGAACTCCCATCGGACAATTTCATTATGCTGGGTGGGGTATATCTTGTAAATGGCCCAGTAAATCTCCCTTCTTTCCACCTAGGTTCTGAATTAAATGAGAAATAAAAGAGAGGACCATATTTTACCAAATAGATGAGTCACTCTTCCTTCCCTGGCAAGAGGTAGTAAGGCACTAAGGGAAGACCAAGAACCCACAAAAGTTTGTGAGTGAGCTCCCTGCAAACTCTCAGGAAACAGCATGAGTGGGAAAGAAGCATTTCAGCCAATGTCATTAAGTGATTTGCCATCAACTGGACAGCTATGAAAAGCAGAGCACTGTAACAACAGAGAAATAGGGCCTTATAAGGAGTTCTTACTAGAGCCTCTCAAGAAAGGCGTTAATTCCCAAAAGAGTACCTCAAACTGAAATTTTTCTAGCTAATGATTTAGGACATTTACGCATGTTTTATAAAATCATTTTAAAAATCAGATTATTTTTCTATTTTCGGTGGATAGTTTTAACTTTAGGAAGTACAGATATTTCAGAAACAGTATTATTTTTACAAAAATACCATTTTTCTTACTGTTAAACTCCAAAGAAGCATTAGAACTTAAAAAATAAAAAATAAATAAAAATAAAAATAAATAGAACTTAAAAAATATATGTTATGAATTTCAAATTAGGGCATGGATGAAATTTCAAGTATCCAGAAACCTTTAGAATAGTTTCCAGAAGGTCCATTTCAAGTAGAAAAGTTTGGAAACGTAAGAGCTTAAATTTTACATGGCATCATACCGTTTATGTTAACTTAAAATCTCTTCAAAAGGAATTGGTTGGCATCTGTTTCATTATATCCACCTTAACTCAAAGCACTTTATTTCCTGGTGTATGGTTGTGTCTTAATAAATTGTATACCCTTCTTTTCCTTTCTCTCCATGTTGAGTAGTAAATCATACGTAGGCTGAAGTATTAGGCAAGTACTGCTGTTAATGAAAGATAAAATTAAATATAACTCTGAGGTATCTTTAAGGACAAAGCATTCTGAAAGAAAATTAAAATACTATTTTTAAAAAGCCCACTTCCAGCTTGGATAGAGAAATCAAACTATGTTCCACAATATCCCCAAAATGATGGAGAATCTTTTTATCATTTAAAAATATGTTTGCTAGTACTACTCTAAAAGACATGATTTATCAGAGTAATATTCTAAAGCACTATGATTAGATTCTCTTGAGATTTAGTTTCCTTTTATATTTTACCCTTACTCCTAAAAATGGAATGATTTAAATTAAATGATTTAAATTAAATGGAATGATTTAAATAATTACTCCTAAATACTAAATACTAAATAAATACTCCTAAAAATGGAATGATTTAAATTAAATGATTTAAATTAAAATGGAATGATTTAAATAATTAAAATTATTGGGTCAGGATAGTTAGGTATGTTTTCTGCCCTCTGCACAAAACCATATCACACTACAAAAGATAACTGTGGTTGCACTTGGAGAAGAGAAACAGTATATTTAATATACAAAAGGTTGTCAGAATGAAAAATAGTACCTTATAGCATTTTATAGTTTGCAAAGCCCTATAACATATTTTATCTTTTTTGATTCCCATCACAATGCTAGCTTATATATGTAGAAAGCTCAGAGGTTAAATGACCTTACCAAGAATAAACTAACAAGCAGCTGATTTGTGACGCAAATCCAAATCCTCAGATACCATGTCCAGTGCCTTTTTCTCAATACCATTCCACGTAAGGACAAAATGTATTTTATGTAAATTCTGAGTTTTTAGTCAGGGACAATAAGAAGTTTTAAAGAGCCAGATTTTTCTCTGGATTTAAGGAATCTCTTAACTACTAAGATTATTCAGCTATATAACTGGCTACCATGACAAGTAACAATGATTAGAAATGGTTAGGCAGAGGCTAGATGGCCATCTGTCGAGCTTGATGTTGGACTGGATGACCTTTAAGATCCTTTCCAATTCGGAGATTCCATGACTCTATGGTGATAATGATGCTGTTTCAGCCTGTTGCCAAGTAACATATCTATTGTTTTTCCTGCCTGTCACACACAGCAATGGCAATAACTATCGTTTTCCTTATATGCCATGACAAATTTATATCATAGTGTCATATTAACAATTAGCGTTCCCGAAGTTTCTGACCTTTATAATATTCAAATCTATTCTAAAGATGCTGCCAAAATTTCATTTTAAAAGGTGTGAAAATAAGATTCCTTTGATGAATGACCATACCCTAAAGCAGTATCTATGATTCCTTCCTCTTTCTTTTCCTTTCAAGGTCCATCAGTCACACCCTCCTCAATCCACCATTGCCTGTTACTGATTAATAGAGGGACGCATTCATTCATCCACTCTACTCATTCTGTAAACATTCATTGAATCTATGAGCAGAGCGCTATTTGAAGCCAAGAAAATACAAGATGAGATTCATAATCTTACTTGCTATCATGGTGGTAAAGCAGAGGAATCCATTCTTGTCAATTCAACATGTATTCATTAAGCAGCTAACAGTAAGGTTATATAGTATCGAGTGCAGATCTGCCATCAAAAATGACTGAGTTGGTTTCTGAATCCAGATAAATCAATGAAGTCTAGGAGGTACAAGGTTTACTTTATCTTACTCTTTGGCTATAAAGCAAATGAAACTCACCACTCTGTACAAGCAACTCTGTATCAAACATAGACGCATAGAAAGGCAGAAACACGGAAAGAATTTTGTTTTGCTACTATAAAATACTTTATTCTTAGCTCAAGAAAACTCAAGCCCCTTGTCAGAGGTTTTGAATGGTTTCATTGGTTTTTGCTAAATTCTTGTTCTTGCAGCCAACTTAAATGGCTGCAGTTAACGAATATATGTGTTTAGTTCCAATATGAATATTGGTTGATTGTTTTTGTTAAGGGGAAAGATGTGAGTGAAATAACACACATGTAGATTGGAACTTAACTAATTCTTCATTTGTGTGAGTGACTCCTTTGCTGAACCTCAAGTTTTTGTATGTTGGAAGAATATTTCTTCAGTTTTTTGTGCTATTCATGCAAAAGATGTGGGCCTATCATTTCATATCCATGTGGGCTTAACCATAGGGTAACAACATGACAACTGGCTTCCATCAGAGTTAGCACGTGAGAGAGTGAGAAAGACAGAAGTCCGTTATTTTGAAACCTAATCATTGAAATGATATCCCATCATTTGCCATATTCTGTTCATGAGAAACAAGGCACAAGGTCCACCCCACACGCAGGAGGAGGAGAGTACATGGGACAGAGAAACCAGAGGTGGGGATCCTTGGTGGCCTTCTCCGAGGCCACGACCACAAGTATAAACCCTCCTAGAGTGTGTTCCTTGCTATATTCTTTATCTTGTTGAAAGACATGCCATTTCCATAAAACCAAGCCAAAACCCCTGAAAGCTGTTTTCAATTTTCCCTCTTTTGTTCCTTTCTCTTAGTCAATCACAAAGTGAAATGAACATTAATTAATAAATATCTCACATATGACCTGTTCGTTTCATCTCCACTGCCACTATCTTAGTTCAGATTTTCATTCTTTCTTATTTGGATTACTGTTATTTATTTATTTATTTATTTATTTATTTATTTATTTTAACAGTACTTTTTTATTTTAAAGATTTTATTTATTTATTCGACAGAGATAGAGACAGCCAGCGAGAGAGGGAACACAAGCAAGGGGAGTGGGAGAGGAAGAAGCAGGCTCCCAGCGGAGGAGCCTGATGTGGGGCTCGATCCCATAACACTGGGATCACGCCCTGAGCAGAAGGCAGACGCCTAACCGCTGTGCCACCCAGGCGCCCCATGCTTTAAATATTTTTTATCTAGCTAACAAATTGCATTCATTAAAGTAATAAAGTGTTTCCATTTTTGCAATCAAATAAAAATAAATGTCAGCTGGAGCTTCTTGAGCTAACAAGTGAGATTTTGACCTACCTGCTTTATGTAAGTATGAGTTAAAAATAAATTAAAAACAAAATACAACAGAATCATGGATAAAATTTGATTTAACTTTAGTATCCATATCTCACATAAAAAATAATTTCCTTTGAAATTTTTGAAATACTAAGGATGTAGTAAATCCTGCAAAGAACTCTGGTTTGAGTACTTTTGGTATATACTCTATAAAATATTATCAGCATTTATAAATAAGAAAGATTCAGTGATTATGGGAGTACCATTTAAAGTACAATTAGATTTTCTAGCAGGTACTAATTTAAAAAAAAAAAAAAACTTAAACTGCAGTAAGATTGGGCAGATACATGAAGTTCCCCTTCTCCAATGATAAGCTTTAAATAGTTTGTTCACTTTTAATTTAATTATTAAAAACAGGTAATACATAATACCTTGTAACCTGCTGTGCTACAAGGCTGTGAAGAGATGTTATGTTTTTAGCCCCCCAAAAAGCAAGGGAGGTGTGGGACATCTGGCTCTCCGTTTGTCCCAATGTGCCATACATTTGGTATTGGTTTCTATGTCTGTGCAGTCATAAAACAGTTTGAGAAGAACTGTCTTAAATATCCATTTCCCCCTTTCAGGAAGCAATCACAATAATCAATTTCTTGGTATTTATCTAGAAATAGTCAATGTATATATAAACATATATGTGTCTCTATATGTAATTTTTTTCAGAGATAGTAATATAAACATACAGACTGTGATGCATCTGGCTTTTTTCACTTACCACTGTACGTTGAAATGATTCCCTATTGGTACATGCAGGGCTACTGTATCATTTTTTTCCTGCTGCTTGTGTTGCTTATTAAATAGATAAATCTTCTTTCACAAATGGTAAATTTTTGAGAAGCTTTGGTTAATGTGTGCTTAAAATAGGTGTGTATTTTTTATGTCTGCTTCAACAAAAACAACCTGAAAACTTCTTGAAATTGCAATGGTTTATGTCACTGGTGGTCACTTTCCACTTTTGGGGTTTTCCTAGATATCAGTTTTCTCTCTTTGGCTGAACTATTGTGTTTCTAGCTGGGCTTTTATTGTACAAGCAGAACGTTTTTGATCAGATTGTATTTACATGACAGCCTGAAACTGTGGCATTCTGTCAAGTACATCGTACACATTTAAAATATTGTCTAAATATTTATTCACATGATGGATTACTGTGGCTCAGAAAAGGCAGTTACAACCTATTGAGTAAATAATTTTAGTTTTTAAAAATTTGGAAGGGCTTTGAAAGGGTCGTAATGGTGTCTTATCTCAGTTGTTAGAAACAGCCACTGAATACCCTTGCTTTTTTCTCTAAATGGTATTTTAATTCTTAAATGTTTAAGCAACAAGACACAACAGGAAAAAAACAAAGGAAAAATTCAAACCAATAGCCTGCAGGTATAGACTTTCCTTCTTCCTTCCCATGATCAGATACCATCTCCCCATCATTGAAACAACAAATAGACTAACAAAATCACAGTCAAACAAAGAAATACTATGGTGGCAAAATGTTAAGATTCCTTGACATGAAACAAAATTTCAAAGACATACAGTTGAAATTGCAAAAACATTTAAAATAATTGGGTCTTTTTCAATCAAAGGAGAAAACTTAATTTTTATAATAGATTGTGGTCTGATTTAAATTTGATTTTTGTGAAACTTCTGTTTAAGAAGTAGTTCATTATTTTTATGTCAGCTTGAAAGTTGTGTGCTTTATGCTGTTTCTGTTCTTTCGTAAAGGAGACGTGGTTTGTGGTCTTAATTAAACTTCATGTACGTGTGTGAATGTGTGTGTGTGTGTGTTATTTTCTTTTTTCAGTCATGTGGCACCAGGACCTTTTATTTATAAAGTTTAGACTTTACAAACCTTTTGCGTTTATATAAAAGTAATTTGTTATTTCTAAAGAAAGTGAGGGAAATAGTTTGCATTTTTTTCCATGCAATACTAAGTTTATCTAGACATTGTAGGTTTGTGATTGTAACATCTTTTGACAAGCAAATTAGACGGTAGAAAGAGCATCCAACTTGGAGCTTGGGGCGTATGGTGCTACCTTCTGCATATATAACTCAGAAACAAGTCATTCTGTTCAGTGAGGAGTCATGTTTGGACCTGTTTCTCTACTTTATTGTACAAAGGGAAAAGTAGCCGCCTCTTTTAGAGAAAATTATAATCTCAGTAGAAAAATGTACCTGTCTAACTTGAAGCTGAAAGTAAGAGAGATTAAGAAACTCATGAGCACAATTTCATTATTTTTAAGATCTAAAAACCAACTTGAATATATAAAATAGTTAAGGAAAACGATTAGGGTAGCAGAAATCCAGTAATGTAGTTATTTAGTTATTATCCCAGCAATTAGAATTATTAATCCTATGAAAACTTTTCTGTATAATATATGCTATTATTAAAATTTAGTGCCTGGTGTGTTATAGTATGTAAGCATAGAGAAAATAATTGTTCTGAAATGATGAATTGAA